>NC_089854.1:1940000-2240000 GCF_036373705.1 Amia ocellicauda | reverse complement strand
CCGGGCTGAGCGGCGCCTCGGGCTCAGCATCCAGGTAACGCTCCGGAATCAAAACCTTGTCCGGAGCCAGCAGCTGCGGAGAGAGATTCAGAGATGGGCTGCGTTTTCACCGCGCAAAGAGAACTGAATTCGGATTTAGAAAAACGGACCGCTGTCATAATCAGCTAGCATCTAACGTGGAATAGATTTAAAAAACCAAACGTTACTGAATTTGCTCATCTGATTTTATTTTATGTAGCTTTCCTTTATTTTAAGATACACCAAACAGGGCCATTTCATTGGACTGATTGGGACATTCAGAACAGCAGCCCCACCTCTTTGCCGATGTCCAGGTCATAGTGCTCGGGCTCGATCTGCAGGCGCCGGAGCCGTGCGATCTCCTGTCGCGGTGACTCCACGCCCTCCCCCCGCACGGCCGCCTCCAGGTCTTTGATGTCGACCTCGTGAGCCGTCAGCCTTCTGCGCACCTGGATGGGAAAGACGCACCAATCACAGGGAGGCCACCGGAAGGGATAACCACTGGTGATGACCCGAGGAACACCACCCACTGCTCATTCATTGGTCAGGAACTGGAGGCAGGAACCTCTATGGGACTTTCTCCAGGGAAAAGACAAGAGCCGGCCAATCAGGGAAGGGCAAGAGAGGGAGTCCACCAACTGGGGAAGGGCCACAAGGAAATGTGTCTAGACTATGATGACCACGGGTAGGCAGCCGTGTGGGGAGGGCACCAGAGGCCTGAACACACGGACTGCACTGGTCATCAGACTCGGGGAAAAGCCAGAGGAGGGCAGATTTATTAGCCACTGCTGCCACATCTGGTCACAGCATCCTCTGGTCCTTGAATGCCTGCCCCACTGAGTGAGACCTGCTCCCAGCTGATTGGAGATCTGCCTATGGTGCGTGCAAGCTGGAGTCGTACCACTCTGTAGTTGACCGTGGACTTGAAGCCGTCGATCTGCTGCCCACTGGACAACTGGAGGCTGCGTCTCTTGTCCCGCATGGAGCTGCTCTGGTTCCTCTTGATCCTCTCGTTCTGCTCCTCAACGGTCATCTTGGACTTCACCTCGGCCGAGAACACCGCGCTTTTCGGGCGTTCCTGGGGGGTCAGGGGATAACTCTGGGTTAGAAATGAACCCTTGTCTGGTTTCGGATCAGTCCCGACTGTGACGGGTGCTTGTGCGCGACATTTAACCTCAAATGGACTTCAGAAACTGGACAACACGTAAGGCCTTGCTGACAGGCTGGCGAGTAAGACAACAACCTCAACACGAAGTCAAGCAAACGAGGCAAATAGTAGGACATCAGACTAAAACCCAACAACCCAAAACCTCTGCGGCCCATGTTTGCCTGTGCAGTAACACTACCCTTACCCTGGAAAGGTGGCCATTGGGCAGTTTACCAGAGGCACTCTTGCGGTCAGAATAGCTTATTTCGTCCTCAGCCGGGGATTTGGTCCTGGGGGGAACAACACCGACTAGAAGGAGGAGGGCGAGAGAGTAAATTAGACAACTAGAGCCCTTTAACTCCAAAGCCTAGGAGTTATCGGACATATATTATGTTAATGATCATGAGAAGGAAATAGGACAACTTTTCTACGTCACAGTTTGCATCTGTGGGTTTTAGATGAACAAAAGCAAAATACACTTTAAAAGGAGACTTAGCAGCAGAGAAACCTCACCCCCCACACAAGCACCTTTATTCTGATTGGCTTGCTGGTCTTGTTCACACTCCTGCCGCTCGATGCTATTGCTCCTGTCCCCGGTGAGGTGATCGGGTTGGTATCTGAATTTGTGCTGCAAGATAAAAAAAAATGAAATAAGACCTAACAGCTCAGGTGAGCCAGAGGACTACAATGTGAGTGTAAAGATTACACGGACTGCACTGCGGCATTATGGCCAACGCGAGAGCTAAACATTCACGAGCTAATCGAAACGTTGAAAGATCTTGGGAATTTTTACTATTCATCCAAAATTGGCACGTGGGCTCAGACAGCCGCAGGCACACCTCTGAGTGCCCAATTCACACCCACTATGCCAACAGTTACAGGGAGCTTTAAATGCTAAGTCCAGAGGGAGTGATGGCGCTGTAACAGGATCACCTGACACACTGTTACACTGAAACAATCTGGTGGCACCCAAGCGCAAGTCCAGATCTTCACACGGATCAAGCTGTTCCGACAGACAGAGCATGAGACGAGACTGGGCAACGCCACACAAGAGCGGGAGGACGGACAGACACAGACGCACAACACGATGGAGAGAGTAAGAGGGGAAAACGATGGGCCTCGAAGACTTCCTTACCTCTAGATATACCCTCGGTTTTCCCTTCACAAACATGGCTATCAGAGCTATTGGGCCTAAAACCCAGCGACAAGAGGGAACATTAAAAAGCACAGAATCCAACATCTTCCTTCTGCACTTTACTCTACAGATTACCGAATCCAAAGAGTAACTCTACGTTACTGATGTGCTGTTAGTACTTTTAAACATCTAAATCTAAAATAGAAGAGGCCTTAAAAACAGAGCCCTGAAATGTAATGTATGTCCTATCAGGCCAGTGCGAGATGAGAAGATGCCAGACCGTGTACGGAAATGCCCTCCGTCCAGATGCTGTTTTCAGGAAACAAATGATCGAAGAAACGAGAGGAAGAGGAGCACGGAGGGGAAGCGCACGGACAGAGAGGAGAGCCCTGAAATGCAGTGGGGGAGGAGGAAGATGAGTGAAAGGGTCAAGGTTAGGGAGGTTGGGGTAACAAAGGGCGTTTCAGCGTTTGCTGTGGCGACGGATCTCCAGTTGCTTGAGGGAGAGGGTGGGGGGCGTCCTGCTCTGTGGAGGGGGTACCTGTCTGCCGCGGTGAGACTCTTCGTCCTCGTCGTCCTCCTCCTCTCCGCTGTCAGGCCGCAGACCGACAGCACAGAGCCAGGGGCTGCTGTCGAAGGGCAAGGGGGGGACGGAGGGGGGGATGGTGGGGGGGGACTCCAAGGGGAGATAAGATTTGGGGAGTGGGGGCCTGGGGGGCCCAATGTCCTAAAGCAAGAGAGAGAGAGAGAGAGAGAGGGAGGGAGAGGGAGACAGAGGAAGCGAAAGAGAGGGAGAGCATAGAGAGAGAATTAGGAGGAGCGGGCCAAGCCAGAGAGCAGAGAAATGCTGAGAGGTTCGGAGGAATGGAAATCTGACCAAGCAGGGTCCGCACTGACTGCACAGAGTCAGAACTAACTTATCAATGAATAAATATATATAAAGTCCCATAAACCTCTTCTTTAATATATTTTATGTAATCTGATTTCATCTTTATTCTCAATGGATCGCCCTGACGTGCTTCGATTGTTCTCCTCATTCAAAGATTTGTTTCATTAAAATAAACCGTAGTTGAACGTTGGCTCAGCACGGCAACTTCTCTCCGCACTTATCAAAGGTTCCCATTAGAGGAGCTTTCCTCTCCACACAGGCAGCTTTATTTACCTCCTTACTCACAGCAGGAAGGGTAAAAAGCACAGGATGCGAGGAGATTAGGAACTATTATCATGCAAAGCCTTGAGCGAAAGAGAGAAAGCGAGGGAGCAATCGAGCGCTGCAGTGAACGGAGCAGTGAGTCGAGGACAGGGAGAGGGGAAACTCGGCCGGTCATCGTTCGACCCTCGCTGATTTCTTGTGCTTAACTGGGACCCTTCCAGGAGGAGCCCCCACATCTCAGCTCCACACGCTGGTTTCACTGACAGAACGTCTTCTAGCCGACACCCTAGGACTCCAGCGAATCCGCTTCCACAAATTGTTAAGATCGCTTCTTCCCGATGTCAACGAAAGCACTTCCTGTTTTACTGTCCCCCCATATTGGTCCCTTTCATGTCATTTGCGCACATCTTCCAGGGGCGTGGCCGCGGTCTGGACCGGGACCGGGCTCGGCACTCACCTCGATACTGACTGGCTTGGTGGGGGAGGCCTGGGACCCCGAGATGGGCGAGAAGGGGCTGATGGGGCTCGTTAAGCTCACAGAGCTCTCGGGACTGGCGGGGCTGTTTGTGCTGAAGGAGCCCGACGCTGCGCTGGTCACTGGAGGAGCAAGAGAGCGGGAGGGACAAGAAGAGGAGAAGTTAATGAACGCAGTGCACCACTGCCAAGGCAAGTGATTCAAACTGCTTAGAAAGGCTGAATTAGGCAGGAAGGCCTGTCTTTGCTAATACAAATGAGATACAGGTTCACAAGCTGGAGAACACAGTGGGTTTTATTTTTTTAAACTGGCAAATCCCCGTCTGTTCCTCTCTCAAAGACGTTCAACCCCTGCCACCAGAATCCTTCTATAACTTCTAGCACTCCTTTCTTCCTCTGAACCTCTATGCCCTCCCGCCTACTTCCAGACTTTCTAACTGTCCCCTCCCTTTCGCCTTGCCTGGTCCCAGCATGACCCTCAGTCCAGGCGAGCTTTTGGCCGTATCTGTCCCCCGGGACGGGTTGTTCTTGTGCAGCCCCTCCAGCACGTCCTGAATCCTCCAGAACTCCTTCTGCAGGTGCCGGTGCAGCAGCTCATTCTGCGGGGCGAGAGAAACACATCCCTGCAGTCACTCGAGGGTGAGCCATGCTCCCAGGCCTGGAAGAGTGCGCGTCGTTCTCGCAGCTGAAACACTTCAAAGAGATCCGTCGGCTACATTGATGTTACATAACCATTCTGAAGCAGATTCCGATGACAGAACTACAGGGGAGGTCAGTTTTCCTCGAGGGAAAGTCAACACCGCATGGACTCAGACGCCCCGCTGCTTGCTGCAAGACGACACTCGATACTGACGCACAGCCTTTCACTTCACAACGCATCCATCAGCTGGGAGCCCGTTCGTGCAAAGCGGCTGTCTATGGAGAGCAGATGCTATTCTCATTCTCAATACCACGCCTGCATTATTGATGGGGCGCAAACTCAAGCATGAAGAATAAAATTGAATTTAAGAAAAATAAAAAAAAGATGTTTGGCTGATGAATTAGTGATAAGGAATGCATAATTTAGGAGCTGTTGGTTAATTATTGATTTTGAAACCCTCTCCATTAGTTCCAGCAAAGGCTCAAGTTATTTAATTGAATTTAGAATACATTATCAGAGCCTTAATCCTATATCAGACAGCAATGGACCCAGATCTTAATATTTCATACTTTGAAACATTCAGAGAGTTTCTTTTTGGAAAACGTTCCAAGAAAAATCAGTTTAAAAATCCATTAAGAATCCAATTTACCGTGGTGTTTGGGCCACACATTTGTAACATATAGCTGAGCTCCGACTCAATCTGCAATTCAAAATAAGGAAACCAAAGGCGAATAGGAATAGCCTGGCCCAAACCCAGAGACTAAACTTTCAGACAGATGAAGAATACAAAATAAAATCAAACCAAACACGATTCTGACAGCACCCCCGCCGTCCGCTGTAATCCGGCTGCAACCACAGCCAACACCGCAGCACTAGTGAAGTGAAGTGTCCACGTACCTGACCGCCGGCGTTGAGCTGCTCCCAGAGGTCGCTGTGAACGGCGCTGACCTCATCCTCCTGGGCCTCGAACTCCAGCCTCGCAGAAGCCAGGGCCTGGGGGCACAACGACAGCGGGGTCACACTGAGGTCAGGCGGACCCTGAACACAGACACACCTCCAAACCAGCTCTACGCATTTCCCTCACCTCTGTTTCAGTCCACCGCAAAACAGCTCGGCCCTTTGCATTAGAAAAATGCGTAGACCTCTCAGCTGGGATATGATTTCCGTTATTGACATTATCATCATTATACAATATTTGAATACGATCACTGCTATACTTTGAGAATCTAGAGCTGAACTGGAGCCTAACATGACAATACGATCTCCTCTATGGTTCCTGCCCCCCCACGGCCCCTTACACTGGTGGCCTGTGACAGCTCCCCGCGGATGTTGATCAGCTGGTTCTGCAGGGACTCCTTCTTCACCTGCAGCTTCTCGGCCAGGGCCGGCTGGCTCCGGTACATCTCCAGCTCCTGGTGTGTGGCCACCAGCGCTCCCTCCAGGTTGTCCTGTGGACGGAGACGACACCAACCTCAGCCTCTCCAACACCAAGCCATTCTTCCTGTCTTCCAGGGCATGGATACTTAAAGCCAACAGTGCTGCTGGCGAGGGCCAATGTTTGCACCGCCCCGTTACCTTATCAACATGCAGACGCTGCACGGCCGCCTCTTGATCTTTCAGGACCCGGTTCTGCTCGCACAGTCGCCCCAGCAGCTTCTGTTACAGACAGACAGACAGAGAGGGGCAGACGGTTCAAGAGCAGGGCTCAAATTGTGCATTCCTCCATTCATAACCGCTCACAGCACTTCCCATAAAGACCGATACAGTGTTCTTTTTGCTTCGAAGAAGATGGCGGAGGGAATAGTACTGTGAGATGGCAAACACGGCGGACTTACATCGATCTCCATCTCGTTGGCCTTGAAAGCAGGGTGCATGTCTCTGTAGATGTCGTTATATGGAGACATGGGCTGTGATAGAAAAGAAAAGATTCTGAGATCTGCTGGTTCTGGGTCTCAGAGGAAACCACCCAGTCCTCAGTCTACATGAATAGTCAGCTAACCCACAGCGCTCTCACAACACTTCAGAGATGTCAGGTATGGCTTTAGTTATGACTGTACTGGAGCTCTTGTAGTGGTCTATTACTGTGGCCGTTAAGATTCAGTCAGGATATGTTCCTTTAATTCAGAGTTGTGACAGTAATCTGTAATACATTATAGATGTAATGCTGTAATGACATGGTACATATATTCTACATAATGTATTGTACTGCCAGAGAATTATAATATACTGTTATGTAACTACCAACAAGTAACTACAGTGAATATTTACTTTGACTTGAAAGAAACTTATATTCAATCGCTGTGCAGTAATCCAGTGAGGGTACAGTGCAGTATTGTCATGGAATGGATCTCACAAATATTACAAACAAAAACAAAACAGCTCAAACCAATATCTGAAAACCATGAAGGAAAAAAAGAGTTTGGTTTCAACAAGTTTTTTATTTCAGTTTTCTTCCAGTGTTTGTTTTAAAATCAGTGATCCAGGACCAGGCCTTTGCAGTAATAACATCATCCACCCACTTTCTCCTCCGGCCTCCCACACATGTGAGCTGCGGCAGCATTGAGAGGACACAGACAACATGGACAGCTGGGGGAACACAGAGCGACACGGAGCACAAGGAGCAGTGAGGGACGCAGGAGGTGAACGATGGGCAATGGGGTCACATGACAGCGCAAGGTGAATCATGGGGGAACCGGAGCACCAGGGTTTAACCTGGGATCATGCGGATCCGAGGAAAGGGCCATGGGGTCGAGGTGATAATCTAACATCTAACGGCAAGAGTCTGCATAGCTAGAGAGCTGGGAGAGAGGCAGGCTGTGTAGGGGATCTGAATTTTACACCCCACCTTCAGGAAGAAGATGGGATGCCATAACTATTTTGCAACTGTTAACATTATAGCAGTAATCATGTTTACATAATAGTCTTGGATCGCTTCAGAGGTCGATCATAAGCCAGTACAAATGATCTTGACATGCTTTTATAAAATACATTAGAGCTTTATACTACATGTAACATTTTAAAGACAAACATTTTGTAGCATTCTAATGGTGAGACTGCATTTAACGACATTAACAGTGTGCGTCCTGCATGTTCACTTTTCGTTCTGTGGCAAAACTGAATCAAACTGGAATATTGCTTTCTCAAGACGAGTAAGGATTCAGATGGATGTTTTGAAATGTATAAGCAACAGATCACAGATGATAATACATAGAGGTGCCATATATCAGAATATTCAGAAGGATTTGGACTGAACCTTAATTCAGTATCCACAGGCCACAGTATCTATAGCCCCCCCACAGCCTGCCTGACTCTCCCAGTAACTCCCTCTCTGCTCTTACTTGTGAGTAGAGCTTTGCTCGGGGTGAGGAGTTCTCCACCATTCTGTGCACCATGCTGATCAGATGATCGCCCTCTGTCACCTGGAGTGAGACACACTGTCACTCTCTCTGCAGCTCGGCGTGGGCCAGAGGGCAGGAACAGACCAGGGCTAAGAAGCAACCCCTGACACCAACAATCCTTCTGCGTTCCCCTGCAGCCCCTTTTTTTGCGACAGACCTTTCCCAGTAAGACTCAACGTTCCTACACTCGCTCATCTCGGTGAACCATGCTTTACACACAAACACACGCACAGACTAAAGGTGGTGCAGTGCAGGGATGCAGTGTTTTGAGACAGCGCCTGTACTCTCTACGTGGAAGACTCTCCAAGGTGTCAGAATGGAAAGGCTGTGTAGGATTGCCTCAGATATAGTTTTCACCCCCTTTCTATACATTACACATCATGCAGTGAGACAGAGAAAAGGACCAACATGGAAGAACAGAATGCAGGAATGTGACCACATGAGCTCCTCTCCACCCCTACCCTCACGGCCGGCCAACACAGCTGGCCACCTCAAAAATACTCTCGGCCTCAACACTCACACCCTGACCATCAGGTCCAGTCGATACTCCAGTCCACACATCTCTGCCTCAAACCTACATGTTCCACTACCTCCACACACACAAACTCTCTCAGGTTTACGTCATACCCAGCTGTGACAGATCTGCACCCAACTCACCCAAAGCATAATGTTTGACAGACAGAAGAGCTTCCCACAGCCCCAACCCCAAGAAAGTACCCCAGCACCCCCCCCGACTACTAGCCCCTAGTCTCCACATGCTTTGCTCATCGAATCGGAAGCATTGCCTCGGCTCAGGATGAAACCCACCTGTTGGTCCAGGTATTCCAGATTTCTCTGCAACTGCAGGTCTAAAATGTCCTCCTGAGCCAAGTAGCAGCGACAGCAGCAGCAGTGAGAGAAGAGAGAGATGCAGACAGAACAGGAAGAAAGGAAAGTGGCGAGCTGTATCAACACGGCACGTGGTCTCACAGCACTGAAGCAAGCAACAGTCAAGTCAGAGCGGGGGACCCCCATGCACACAAACACAACAGAAATCCCCTCTCTCCAAGACCACGAGGAGGCCCCACTGGGATTAGAGATCAGGAGTAGGAATCTTCGGATGGTCTAAGTCCAGTTGTTGTTGCCAATATGGGGGATTATTGTATCAGTTTGCAAGAAATACTTTAAAATGCAACTGAAATAACGCACATTGAAACAGATACAGTAGGTAAATTCATATTCTTTTTAAAGCAGATTGAAGAATGAGGTGGAAAGCCATGTGGCACTTACCATTTTGTCCCGCAAAGAGGGGGACCCAGGGTAGTTGTAGGGGTATATTCCTTGGGGCATGGACCTCCTGTCTCCGGGATACTCGTACTGAAACACGGAGAGATACCATGAGAACCAGAATTCGCTGAAATGAAGTCATGCCAAGACCGAATAACACGTCAGAATATAAGAGGGGACTGTTACTGTAGATTCTATTAAGGTAAGTCTTTCAATTCTACTATTTCTAGTAAGATGTTTTTGACAGTCCATGGCCTTGATTTGTATTATATATACAGGCACTGAATTGATGCTACTGTGTGTGGAGGACAGACAGACCATAACATCACCCACACCAAAAGACCGATCTCAAGAGGAATGACGTTTGCGCCACAAATTCGTGCTCTTTCTAGTTTTTGGACAGCTGTGGCCTATTCGGCAACAATATCTCAGAGCTGCTCAGTACCTTGGGGGAGCTCATGGACCTCCTCAGGGCGTAGGCGGACGGGTCGGCGTAGATCACTTCTTCCCGGAACCTCCCCGGGGCGCCGCGGTCAAAGCGGGCACTGGGGGACCGCGCGGGGGAGAAGGCGCGGGTCCCAGGGGCGTAGGGTCCCTGCGTGGTCGAGGGGGAGCGCGGCACTGAGCGCGAGCGCGGCTGCATGGACAACCGACGCATGGTGTTCTGGGCCGAGTCCATCTGGGTGTAATACGTGGCTTGCTGGGTGGGGGGCATGGCGGCCTGGGGGGCCCACTGGTACCCGCTGCCAGGCACCGGCTCCCGCGGCCGCTCCCGGGCATACAGCGGCCCGTCCCGCAAGGGGGTCCTCTTCTCTTCAGGCACCCAGCGAGGCGGGACGCGTTCGAAGCCCGGCGTCACCGAGCAGATGCTGTCAGGACGCACGCCTGGGGGGTACAGCCCGTACTCCTCCACATACTGGGGGCCGTACATGCCATAGTAGTCTGCCGGAGCACCCCGGTTCACTGCGTAGTAATGGGAGGGACTGTGGGAAGGAAGAGGAGGGAGAAACAGTGAGAGGGGATTTAGTTTGACTCTGGAAACAATGTGCCCGCCTGGTGACTCAAGAGCTGTTTGGCTTCTTAGCATTTCAGACTGTAGTAATAATGGAAGATTATTAACAGTCATTAATCATCTCTCTACAAGGGCTGCTTTTGTGTGGTAATGCAGGGATCTCAATCAGGCTTTCGTGTAAAGTAGCAAAGCCAACACACGTCCACACCCAGGCGCCGTCACAGCTGCCCCCCCGCCCCACCGCCGCTCTCTCTACCTGCGCAGCTCGTCCGGCACCGACATGCCCCTGCGCAGGTTCACCCACTGCTGCAGCTGCGTCATGGAGCTCTTCCTCTGCGCCATCCTCTCCGGCTGCGTCCGCGGCACGAAGCCCCTGCGCAGGACGGCGTTCTCCCGCGCCTCCCGGGTCTCCCGGGGCTCCCGGGGCTGGAAGGCTGAGGCGTTGGGGGGGGCGTAGTTGCCCCAGCCGTTGGGGTGGTTGACCCCCCTCTCCTCCCGGACACGGCCACCCAGGTCGGGGGTCAGGGGTGAGGTGGGGGTCACCATCTCTGCCGTGCCGACCCCGTTAAGCTCTCGCTTGCCCGACTCCCGGGTCTCGGCCCCCCTGCCGTCGCCCTCCCCCCGCTGGTGCGGGTCCGCCGCCTTTGTCACCATGGTGTTGTTCGTCCCCGACGGGGGAATGTTCTCCGTGTTGTTCCTGGTGGAGAAACGGCACAAACAGAGCTCTTTTCTCAACACTGTGGGCCACCAATGAAAGAGTGTCGGCTTTTGCATGTGTGCGGGTCTGTCAGTGCTTGCTTGGTTGTTCACGGAGGTTTATAACCGTGGTTTGGTTTGGCAATCTCTGTGCAGGTTTGTCCATTTATATACAACTCATAAACCAGCACAGGATTGATTAATGTGTGTTTATTTATTAGACGGTTGCCATTTTCAAAGACAATCAACACCTCAATAACATTACTAACTTGCAGGGGACTCGTAATCAGTGAATAGTGCCAGCGCTGTAACTCAGACCCCAGGAAGCAGCCTGGGTGACCCTTGTGTCTCCAGCAGTGCGGTGCCGTACCTCTGCGTGGGTACGATGTACACGCGGGCCGCGTCGCTCATCGCTCGCACCCAGGACTCCTGCTCCTCCCGGCACTCGGCGCTGAAGTAGTATGTCCGGATCCCCGCGTGCTCCGCCTGCAGACAGAAGGCCGAGCTCCCGTTACTGCGGCTCCCTTCGCCCTCTTCCTCCTCCTCACAACACGCCTGCCGGAGAAAGAAACAGACACCAGACACGGGCGCGAGGGTTAGAGTCGCAACAGCCCAGCCTTGCAGACCAAAGCAATCAATCAATCAATCAATCAATCAGTGTTCAGTAAGGACACAATCCTTGCAAGGATTTCCTTTCAGGAACACAGTACAACAATAAACAAAGCTCACTTGCCATCATTAGTCTCGCCTTATTTTATTCTAGCATGCAGTTAAGTGGTATAAAATCCTTTAGTCACACAATGCATTTCAGTGTTTTTCTCTCTCAAATCTTAATGTATGCATTGTGTGACTCACAGGTAATCAGTAGGATATTGTTGTAAGTTGTGGTAGTGATAGTATCTTATTTAAACACCTGTAAAACAACATTAGCATAACACAAAATTGCATCACCCCAAAAAAAAGAAAAAATTATAATTAATTCAGTGAAAACAGAGCCAAAACATTATTAGTAGGAGAAGGAGTAGTGTTTTATATAGTGGGAATGATTCGGAAAAACATTCAATGCAGTAATCACAGCAATCTGAGATGTTCAGTGAAGGAACGGGGATGGCTGTGAGGTTGTGAACGTGAAGGCGTGTCAGTAGTGCTAATCTTATTACTAGTAAGCAAAACTGCTATAAATAAGACCAGACCGACTCCAAACTTTCACCCACCCGTGAATCACAAATTACAAAGCTGTACCCCATGGCGTTTTGATGTATTAATTGTATTTAAAGCATTCAATTGCACCGCAGTAGGAGACAGATTGGCACTTTGCGATGTGTGTCGGTCAAAGGTTCGATCTGGGCTCGTCTCCAGTGAAGAGCAGGGGCATCTTCAGCTTCAGCAGTGAGGGGCTTTTCTTGTCTGTTAAATTTATTGACTTGTGCCAATGAATCGATGGCACACTTGAACAGGACAACGCTGAGTCAAGCTTTTCAGTTCGGACAGAGCCGCAGTGGGAGGAAGTTACTAACTAAGGCGGCCTGTTTTATTCTATTTTCATGGGTTTTCCTTATTTAAATGTGCAAAAATATCTCAGTCCGGGTGATATTCACAGACGCAGGTTTGAAGGATGAATGGTGCGATTCATACTGACAACCTCACTGCCCATAAGCTGAAGGTGCCCACTGATCTGCATCGGCACAGCCGGGGCCCGATCGAGAGACTCGGCTCGGGTCCCTAACGTCAGGCATTATTTAAAGACATGTCAGGCCAGATTTACTAAGGTTTTACTCAGCGGCAGGCAGTGCTGCGCGATCCGTCTTCTTTTGACAAAAGACGACTTAACAGCTCTGCTTGACCTCGTTCTGCAAGGTTTACACCACAGTATTTCATATAGAAATAGGTAAACATGACAACACTGTTTGATTGGATGAATAGCAAGCATGACGTCAGATGACCATGGATCGAATGAACTAGGATCTTATCTTAATCGTTTCCAAATGCATATCCGTCACTGTATGTGCTACAACGTATGCATTTCTGTATTTATGTTTGAGTATGCGTGGTACAACAGGGGCTTCACAAAAGAGTTAATCTTGAGTAACACACGGCATAATCTCAAACCTGATTAAGTGAAAACACAGGTCAGAGGAGCAGGCAATCCCAGTATTTCACCTTAACAAAGCAACTGGTTTGTTGGACACATTGGCTATAGTTTGAAATGTCTCACAGCATCGCTCTAATGTGGATAAAAACTTAGTGAATCCAGCCTTCCTTTTGTCTCAGACGTGTAGCTGTAATAGAAAGAGAAAGGGATATACTACCTACAGTAAGGGAGCTCATCTGGGAACTCAAACAGGCACAATGAAGGACAGCTGCACTCAGGGGTCCTCAGAAACAGGTGTGAACAGGAAAGAAGAAACACTGAATGAAGGTCAACGGGTCACAGGTCAAAGTGAGATCAAGGTCAACAGCAGGTCACATGACAGGGGCGGTGTTTGCAATGCGATTGCTGGGGCAGGTCAATATTACATCATAAGCCTTTGTATTCCGCAAATCCCCAAAACGCAGGCGGAGACAACGGTGTGCTTAACGTGTCCAAGTGGTTTGTGTCTGGAGCCTCATGCTGACATCTCTCCTGCTCCCACATCAAGGCAGTGACAACAATGAGAACAAATCCGCAAGAGCATGCAGTGAAGTGACAAGCAAACACTTTAAACCCTTAACGAGAAGCGAGACAGAAATGCTTTAGGAATCTCTCTCTTTCTGTAGTTATAGCACAGCATAAAGCAAGACCATCAAGGTCCCCGGCCCTCTCACTGTAGACTCTGCAACTATACCATGGTTTAGGTTTTATTTTTATAACCCCCGGTCAGATCTGGAATAATAATAATAATAATAATAATAATAATAATAATAATAATAATAATAATAATACACAGCAGCGAATACATAAACACATATGCGAATAAGGCAAGAAAAGGCCAACTTCAGAGATACGCAGTTAATATAAGTGTTTCAGTTTTACTGCAGTACCAGAAACACCACAAGAGGGAAGCACTGCTCTTCTCAATACAACGGTGATTAAATGTGGTTCCATTTCTTGGTAGTAAGAACAGAAAACACACATACACACACACACATACAGATACACACACACACACAGATACACACACACACATACAGATACACACACACACACAGATACACACACACATACAGATACACACGCACCCACATACACACACACACACAGGTTCCACATCATTGGACAGTATCACAAATCACACAAGCACATAAAACAGTAGGTTAATTGTTTTAAAAGGCCATTAAGATAGTCTTAATCGCTGGGATATGTGCAGACGAGGCGAGTTAATTGGAGATACACGAGGTCAGTGCCGGAGATTATCCAGAGATGATAGTGTTGTTTGGGTTGTGTTTCGAAGTCATAAACACAAGCCCCTGTTCTTGACCCTGATGCTAAAGGCTAAAGTTCAGCGCTTATAATGACCTACATCTGGGGACTCTGGATGTAACAAATACACAAAGAATAAAAGACAGGTGTAGATAAATAAATAAATAGTAAACGCACACGCCTGACACCGGCCGCTACTGAAGCCGAGGGACTAATCTGAAGCGTGGGAAAGATAAGAGTTTTACCCCAGGGCCCGATAGGAAGAGATTTTCATGCTGATGTCCACATTGCAATGTGCTGCACAGACACCTCAGCTCCTTCAAGTGCAAATGACAGCGTTATGGAAAACAGATCACGTCAGGCACCCTCGCAGCGGTTTAGGTTACAAACCGGTAATTTTGCTTTCCACACAGTCTCCTGACGAGCTTTTTCACCAGGAAACGCCGGCGAGACGTGCTGCTCTCCCACAAGAACAACCGTGAGCGAGTACAGGGCTGGTGGCCTCGTTGATCATGTTCGTTTGTGGTTAGCCGCTGGTTGTTGTATTCCCAGTCAATCATAATACAAATAAATTCCTGTTACTGTTTGATAATTATTATTATTTTTAATTGGTTTTCTAGACAGAGACAAAGGATGCATCAATTAACCTTAAAACATTCAGGGAGGTAAAATGGTATCAGCATAAAACAATTTCAGCTGGGGATCAATTAGGATGGGATCAAGTAATGAGAGAAGCCAACAGTTAGTTAACCATCGGAGAACTCAGTTTTCTAGTTTCTTCTCCTGTCTGGGGTCTATCCAGCGGCATCACGCTCCTTTTCACATGCAGATATGGGACGTTTTTCCAAGCTCAAGTTGACATTGTGTGACTTAGGGAAATTAGGTCATTACAGGGGTCCTTTTTAACCGAAAAGTGACGCCTGCAAGATGCCTGCGCGAGAACTCAAGTCAAACTACAGCAGAACACAAAATTAATATATATAAACTTGCCAAGAAGCACAATTAAATAATTGATCAGTGTAAAAAGAAGCTCAAATGCAATCTACAAGCTCTGTTATTAAAAGAAAAGCTACAAAAACAGTCAATAGTAAAATGTATCACTTTTTTTTTTTAAGAATGTGAGTCTGTGGAATTATTAAATATAAAATAGTTCCTTTATCTTCTCTTTTCTTTTTAAACTCTTTTTTAAAGACCAGTGCTGCACAATGCAAGACACTACACTCCTTTCATGACAATTTACTTTCTAAAATGTTGAACAGTGTGGATTTCTCCCCGGAGGGGCGTGGAGCTGGAAACGGAGACTCCAGGGGTGTTTATAGACGGATAGCAGCTTGACAGCTCCCTCTTTATTTGCTTAAATTTGAATCGACGGAGCTGCTGTCATTTCTGGTCCTGGGGTCTGTGATTAAAAGATAAACCGTGTTTTTTTCTTTTCTTCCTCTCCTATCTCCACCGCTGCAGTCCCCACAGATAAAACGTGTGGTTTTCTTACATGCCGTGGGATAAAACATTCCCATTGTGTTGAGAAACACTCGCTAAGCTGTTATTTTTAGTTTTCCGCATTGATCTCCCGCCTCCTTTCATCGGTTGTTTCTTGTGAAAGTTTCAGTTTAGTGAAGGTAAGTCCGATCTGTCAGGCCGCAGCACACTGGAATATTTATAGACTCACTTCATACGACTCATAGACAGGCAGAGAGAAATGTTCTGCGACTGATTAGAAATTCCCAGATGGGCTTCTCTATTTATAGGGTCTGTAGTTTAATTACAGCCTATAAGGGAAAAAAGCCTTCATCGCCACTGCCTTATGAAACCGGCAGAATCCCTTGACTGGGTTCCCATCTGACAAGTCTGACGCTGACGCACTATTGTGAGTTGTGTTATCTGCTGGAACTGCCATTCTGCGAAGTCCTGAGTAACAGCCTGTATTTTAAATTTTAAGTCCAATAAATTCCTTGACAATTAGGGGAGGCAGGATAACGTTTCTGTGTTCGAGTGTTGAGACGCGTGTTTTATTAAAAAGTTGTCGAGAGTGAAGGGGCAACAAAAGTGCCTGGCGGTGACAGACAGCTGGGGTCTGACTACGACTCGTAGTTTACAGAGTTTCTACTCCTTTCATGAAAATGAAAAAATGAACAACACCCAGTAGAGCGAAACTGCTGTAACGAAATGAGGAGAACAGCAACAGGTTTGACCTTTGGTAACTTCTATTAAGCCTGCAGTGGGCGAGGCAGCCCAGAGGTCGGGATTGAGGAGCTGAGGCAGGGATGTGTCCGAGGAATGTCTCTCTAAAGCCAGAGGTACCCGAGAGCAACAGCTCAGCGGAGAGAGAGCGAGCGAGAGAGAGGTCAACAAAGATCAGTTGCTCCTGGTGCAGCTGAAGAGAGGGAGGGAAGGAGGGAGGAGGAGGAAGGGGATCTTTCTATTTAGGCTTCAGACCACTGGAGAGGAGCTGTGACCTCCTTCAGCACGGTCTCCATTTTATTGGAAGCCGATCACTGTGCCGCCCAGCTGTACCCCAGGACCTCTAGCAGGGGGCTGGCCATCTCAGTGCCTGTTTCTTTTTTGGTAATGTAAACAAGCCTAGAAACTCCCTCAAGGTACAAGAGCCTCTCATTTTCTCTTGGTAAGTGTGTGTATCCCAGCTAGTCTCTCTCTCAGTAAATAGTTGTCAATAAATAATCTTCCTCAGTGATACTAAAAGTGGATGTTGTCTGATTTTAATTTCACAAATTACCAACACCAGCTCCCCAACCTCCCTGCACTGGCCAACACTACGTCTCCGACGAGAGGAAACCTGAGCCGTGCACTCAAACAGTGAAACAGGGCCGACAATGTGCAAATACACACATTTCCAAAAACAAACAGGCCTCCCACAAGGAACATCTATTCACCTGCGCACCGCTGACACAGATACGATTGTCCTGTGGCTGTGACCCGCTGATAACATTGTGTGACTCGCTGCTGAAACTAAACCACCTCACTTTGCCTGCTTTTAAATGTCACGCCTTCCTCCTGTTCCCAGCGATGAGGAATAATCTGATTTTAATTCTACAGAGAGAGTCTACCCAGATCTGCAAGTGTTGTTGATGATGTGTTTTACTTAATGGTTTACAGGAGGATTCATTTGCTTAGCTTTTTGCTTTACTTCATGTCTTAACTTCTGTTTCTTGGACCAATAAGGGGAATGTTTTCCAGTCTGTCCACCCTGGTGACTGAGCAGGAACCTCCTCAAGGCCTGCATCAAGTAACTTTAAAGTGTGGGAGAAGAAAGGAGACCAAGAGAGACATGTAGCATCTTTCTTTTCTCCTTCCTTTGTAATAAAAAGCTTTTTTAAACAAAGTTGCATTGCAGGGGGTTCTCTTTCAGTCAACATTTTCCGTTGACGTTATTCCAATGTTGATTTTATTTCCAGATATCCATCTTTCCATTGGTATTTATTCATCAATCCTGGTCTGACTATCTATCCCATATGTTGGGCACTATATTTGTATCCTCACAGTGTACTTTAGCAGCCCATGAGAACGCGGTGCCGGCCAGTTGAAACAGACGGAGATACGAACCAGAGGGAAAAATAAAGTGTGCGTGTATTCACATTCAGCACAGCCTAGTCTATGCTCTTGCCCGGAAATCCAATACCTTCCGACACAAAACTGTCAGATAAGAAGATGAGAAATCAATTTTAAACAAGGGGAGGAAATCAATATTCAGTTTAAGAAATAATTTTTAAAAAACGAGGTAGAAAAATAAGAAGAGAACCTCACACGGACTAAACATGCCATTGGTTTCTGTTGAAAGAAGTTTTATTAGCGTCGATTGTTCAACTTCTATCTCTGGTGTCGATTTCATACTAAGTGAGTGAGTGGAGATGTGTGTTACAGGTCAGAGGGAGGTCACCAAGCACGTGCTGACGATGCGAAGGAGACGGCGGAGAATCCAGCGAATATAGCAAACTTCGCACCATGGACAGTCTCTGATGGGTTCATTTACTCTTCCCGTGGGTTTCTGCACTGCAGCGGGGCCCTCTGCTGAGAGAGGGAGTCTCACTGTGGATGAATGAGTCGTGACACGTGGATTTTAGTTTAACTATCCATTAGGACTGCTCAGTCTGGTTAATAATGCATCAGCTCGTCTCCCGGGGTGAAGATGGTATATCTCATCATCTCAGAGTTGGGCCGTTTCAACACGTTCAAGCTGTGCAAGGCTCTGGTCTGTGCTCGGCCCGGAGGTCAGGTCTAATTGCCTGAAACGAGCGCTGAAAACAGTGATGTCAGATAAGACAGGCACTGGAACCGCGCTTGGAACGGGCGTATTAGAAAGCAATGCCGCAACCATGGACTTTGTTTAAAATGTATTGAGTTACTTATTTATTTGATATTAAAAACAGTATTGCATGTCTTGGCTGCTGACTCAGATCTTTTGCATGAAAGTAAAAACAGGTTATAACACAGGGTGGCGCTCAGATGACCTTGTTCATTATTTGGGGGGAGGTACAGATTATTTAGTTTCGAGGGCAGGCTCGCATCTTTCTGTATATTTATGTAAATGCACAAAGTATCTGCAGGTCAATCCAGTGTTACAAAGTATCACAGAGTATTAAAATAAGGAAACAAATAACAGAGAGTGGATTATAGCACCACCAGATATTCAGACTGGAGGAGAACGACTGCATTCAGCGACCGCTGCTCCACCGCCCCCACCTTCCTCACTTATCTCCTTCACACTCATCCGTTTGCCAATTTGAAGGGACAGGTGTCAGAATCGCTGCTGGCAGTGTTTCGGAAACTCACAGGTTTATTATTATTATTATTATTATTATTATTATTATTATTATTATTACTACAACTTTAATCTCATGGAATTTGCTGCTGTTCCAGAGTTCTGGGTCTATTATGCCTTCTGTCACATTTTAGGTTTAAATAAAACACACCCTAAAAAACAACCATAACACAACCAAGGACATTTCCATCAACGGGTCACGCTGTCAAAACAAGCAAACAAACACAGAAACAAATAAGGAAAATGGCCCCATGTGCACTAGTGTGTGTAAATATAGCTCAGGCACCCAGAAGTCACAGTGGTGAATATTGTAAACAGTATTATATAACAGGCTTGAATTCCTCGCCTTCAACAGAACAGTGTGAATTTAGATCGAGTGCGCTCTGCGGCGCAGTGTTTGCACAGACGCAGGGAAACCGTTCCCCTGCACCTTTGACACTGCGCCAACCCGACCAGCCCGTTCAACGCCTGCATTTCAATACGGCTGCACTCGGACACAGCTACTCCCTGTGCTCCAACACTGCGCTCCCTCTTCCCCTCCAGAGAAGAGACGCTTCCACCCCACCCACTGCCCGGGACCCCAGGTGGCACGGCGCCCCCCACAGACTGACCTTAAAGGCGTACTTCCTGCTGATGTTATCCGAGGGCTGGACTCCGCCGATGCGAAAGCTGAGCAGAGGGATGCTGCCCAACACACCTTCCTCCTTCTCGTCTGGATCGGCAGAAGTAAAAATAAACAAACAGATGAATAATGACGTGGAAAGAAACCACGAAGAAAGCAGATTAAATCCCCCCAAGGGAAGCTCAAAAGCCCAGCTCCTCTTCCAGGTAACGATGAGAAGGACAAGAGGCAAACTTCATCCCATCGTGGACTTCCATCCCAAGCACTCCTGGATTTCGAACCATAACAATAATTAAGAAGAAGGAAAGGTATCTATTTATAAACCCCCTTTGTCTCAGGGAGAGAGAAAGCCAGCTCATTTAAATATGAAACCCTTCATCAAAATGTTAAAGGCAAACGAGAGATCCAGTGATGTGCCAGTCTCTCAGCTCTAGGATCCGCTGCGAAATGTGCAGGACTGAGAGCCTCTTCCCCGGGCTGCTGGTTTGTAGCGACTGAGCCGGCGGGGCGGTGTGTATGTGAGTGTGTGTGCGCGCTCGGCTTGTTTTTCCTTTTCTATTTTTTTTCTGCTGAGCTGAGAGATAGTGATCAGGCCTCGTGACTCAGTCTTGGTGGAATCTAAGCCTGGCCCCTCTCCAACTGTACCTGTGAAACTGGAGGGAATGCGACTAGCCAATGAGAGGCAGTGTGTACTGTCGCAGGTGTGCACACACACACACACACACACGCAATAGCCCAGCGCTATTACAGAAGCAGTGCCTGCATGACTCCTGCACTGTACATTCATAAACTGCCCAACACCCCCCTAGCACAGACACTCTCTCTCACACACACACACACACAGGTACGCACAGGGACACACACAGACACACACCACCTGTGTCGGACACTGCAAAACAAAAGCACGACTTGCAACATGTTTTTTTTGGCCATACTCGTGTCCCTATAATTGCCAGGGAGAGAGGAAAAAAAAAAAAAACCTGCTCGTAAAACCTGTCCCCATGATTAACATGTCAAGCTCACAGGACGCCGCCCTGCGCTGTGAGGGCAGCGTCCACACCCACCGAGGCCAGGTAAGGAACAAAACAAACACACACAACAAAAAAGCAAAAAGCGAACTGCCATTCAGTAAAGACTGCGAGATTACAGGCTGTCCTTCTTAATTAAAAGCAGTCCTCATTTAAACTGGAGGGATAAATACCTCTTTGCTCTGCTTTAACAAAGAAAAGGTAAAATGCTAAATCATAAAGAACAATACATGTGTGGGTACAATTATAGGTTACACACAATACAAGTCGTTAAACTGAATGAAAACAGTTTCGGAAGCACAGTGTGACAACAGCGCTGGTAAGATTGTCTGGTTGAGATATAGGCTGTTAAAGTTAAAGCATACTTGGGATGTTGTCGAACAAGGCCACCCCCATGGACGATAATATTCACGCATAGCTACACGCCAACAAAATAACTGCACTTTGTCACTTCCTACAGCTGGGAGACTTGAAAAAGACGCGACAACCAAAACAGTGAATTCTTGGCAACGCACCTGCCGCTACGGAGAAGGAACCACTAAATCGCTCGGTCATACGGTCCAGCACAGCGTTTCCAAACACAGCTGGCAGGACAAATGCAGATAAATGAGGATGCGACAGACCTGAGAGGAAAATCTCAGCCCCGAAATGCTCAGTGGAATCTCAAACCATGACTGAGGTTTCTTTCTTAATGATCCCACTTGCCAATTAACTAAAAACTCTACACAAGCCCCGAGGGTTTCCAAAACAACAGTCTGGCACGTAGACCATCAGTTAAGAGAGAATACAGCAACACAAACTATTTCGGCAGGTAATTCCTGTAGGACTTCAAAACTGCATCTGCGTCGAGGACTTTTTCTGCCGAAGAACCATACATGTAAATTCCCAGGAGTTTTGCCACATTTTAAGTTCTTCCAGCAAAGTCCCCAAACTGCATCAAACCTTTCACTATCTATCTTTGATCTAATGATATCCAATATTATTAAAATAATAGTACGGGAGACTTTAACTGATTAAATTTAGATTGACAAAAATGGAGCGCATTTGTGTTCCCAGAATGTCTTAAAGATTCCATAGAACAATATTGAACGCCATTTTTTAGCCAAAACAATTATAAGTTTCAACCTTTAAAGACAAACTCTCAGCAATGGGAACAGCTGAAGTATAAATAAAACCCACAACTATACTATAGTGCAAGAAACACCTATACAGTACAATACAGTGTATCTATCCAGAACCACAACTATAGCTAATTACAGTTTTTGGTGTGGAACAGCCTACATTCCTTTTCAACACCTACGTTTTTGTGTGTGTCCTTTGTCCTGTCAGCGATGCCTCAGAGCACGAACGCAGGCCTGTCCTGTAGCGGTGTATCGCTCACACACATTCCTGAGATCATGTTTACAGTGACACGGTCACGTTATATATGAACGCAAACGCAGTCACGACAAAGAAGGCGCCGAGTTAAACTACATGCACTGCCCATCGCACGCACGTTTACACTCCTGACGGCTACTAGCAAGTTCAGCTTTTCAGTATTAGAAGTAGTTATAATATCAGTTCAATCAACCAACATGGATGTTTACTGGGGGATCTGAACCGAAGACATCTTACACAAATAATAACAACAATAATAATTTCAGGTTATTCATTACAGTAATTGCTTCATCTCTGGGTGTGGTATGCACCTTATATGTTTGAGGAAGGCAGGTAGAAATGATATGTGAGTGAGTACAGGGAATGAAATTTGGGGTCATTACATTTCAGCTCAACGAAATTAATGAGCATTTCATTAAACCAGAAAACGCCAAACCCTTGTGTAGCGCAGGAACAATCACAGGCAATATTTCTGTTGGCGGGTGCCTGCTGCGGCAGACTGACCTTGTCCCAATTTTATTGTGCAAAGGAAGGTAAAAATAACTAGTGGATTATGGAATTAAGCCAAAACTAAAAACTGTATACAACTGCTGAGAACAATATTATATTGATAGTGCATTAACTTATTGTAACAATTTAAGAGAAGGACAGTAGCAGCGCCTTGGTAGTCACAGCTGACAGTTTGCACAATCCTCAGCTCGTGAGGTGAAAAGCACAACATCACCGATTCCAACAAATGTATCCTCATTACCTCAAACTCAATTAACATCAGCGGCAGAAACTCCGTTCTGCTCTCTGCTATAGTTTCGCTCCTTCTCATGTTCTTGTTAACTGCAGTCACACGTTTGTGTTTATTTTGGTATGTTATTAGATTCTCTCAGAAGCTCCCACCCAAATGATACACACACACACACACATGGCTCTCAATCTACACGTTACATTGGGTTGTTTTGTTTTTCTATAATAAAAATCATTGTCTCAAGTCTTGCAGGATTTAGTTGAAGCCTTTTGCTCCTTATGGGGACATCAGACCTGGATTTGTGTTCATAGATACTTGTAACAAACATCCAAAAGGATCACACAAGTGTCCATCTTCTTATAGTGAACATTGCATATAACATCTGTTTCTCCTCTTTCCACTTTTAAGCTTAAGTTCTTAATTTCATACTTTAAACTACAGATCTTGTGTTTCTTTATGTCTGTGCTTCTCCTGAAAAAGGGAAACCACATGCACAAAGCCACAATGGATAGAAATCCTGTTCATTTCTTTAGCTCCGGGCTCCAAGTTAGCCATTTAAATTAAATGAATACTTTCACAAATTGCTGATTACAGCTAAACAAAAGGTCTACAGTTGGCAGCTGCGGCGTCTCGGGCGAGGAAGACGAGTCAAGCCTTAATATGGGTTTCACTCGGAGGCTCTGGCATTGTTATGTCTCTCTCTCAGAGGAGGGAAGTGAGAAAAGTTAGGAGAAAAAATATTTAAGTGACGGTGTTATGCAACAGACCAGCTGATGCAAACTTTGGTTCATGTCTTCTGGACTTCCACCAGGTGGAGAGCGAGCTGTGACATGTTCGCTGGTGTCAGTTGTTTAAAATAAGATAAACATTTACATTATACTAACTGGACCTAGCTGCTAATCCTTGGGGGAGGTTAGGCATAGGCAGAAACTGATCTATTCAAAGCCCATTTTGCACATATCATCTATTCACTGCACAAGGGTCTCTGAAGGTCACAATAGATTATTTCTATGAGTGACAGGAAGGTGGCAAAGGGTGTTTATGTTATTTTTCAGCTCATCAGTGTCTCTCTTTGTCTGGGACTCAAATGTTCTCAAGAGAATCCTCTAACATGTTCTCCGCTTCACTATTGACGTCGCAGGGAAATAGGCCAACACACCAATAAAATAAATTAACACAAGACGGAGTCAGAGGACGGATTAGTGTTTCTTTAGTTCTATTTGCAGAGATGATATGGAAAACTGTTGACTGAAGGAAGCTAATTAGGAGCTATTTTCTTCTGTTTAGCATTACCCTAAAATAGTAAACCCTCTCTCTGTGCTGACCTACAAACCGCCATCGCCAGGGCAGTTCTCCGCACTGCAGAAGATCCGATCCGAAGCTCAACAGTCCCATTACACACTCGCTATCGCAGAGCGTTGTGCGGCAGTCCATCGCCTCTTGTGCCGACACTGCTGCCCTGTCTCACCTGTATTTCGATTCACTATACAACATGCCACCGTGCTCCCGCCCCATTTCTTATCGTCGTTCCCTGTCAGTCTACAAAACAACTGTGTTTGCACGCCTCAAACCACACAAAATACATAATCTGTATGAAAGGCTTATCCCCTGTTAAGCACCCAAAAGAGGTTTGGGGTTTGTATGTGGATTTGCTCCTGACAAATTGTACCCCAGGAGAAAAAAACAACAAGCTATCGCTGCATCAGTCTGCAGACAATTGACGCCTCTCAACACGACACTTAAAACATGTGCACGGACTAGCAGACAGAGCAGGGGGGAGACAGAGGCTGTCTAGCACGGCCCGTCATTACAGAGAACAATGTGGAATTTGGAAAGCAGGAAAGAGTGCGTCTCGCTGCAGGTAATTCAGATGCTGCTTTCAAAGGAAGTGTCTTCAGTACGATACCGCAGTAAAACAACACGTCCTTGATGTGCCCTTCAACAGCATTCGGAGGAGCAATGTGACACAACAGCCAGGCTAACTCAAAACGCGGAATCTAGTTTTCCTCAAATCCGTGTCTCCGTCGTATTTCTGTTATCCGCTCTCGAGAAGTACATTCTAATTCCTCTTCAGGGAAATGTCGTAAACCTTTTGTTCTTTTGTCGAAAGAGCGCGGCGGTCTACTGGGATTGTACAACTTCTGTTTTAGTATTTTCTTTGGCAGCGCCATTACAATAATTCCAAACATAGCTCGGGTTTTTGAAAACTGTTAAAATCTGGATCCACAGCTGTATTAAAAAGAAAAATGTGGCAACAAGTGTGATAGCAAAGCAATTGTACAGATGAGGGAAAGAAGAATTCACTCAGCGTACGTTTAGGAACTTTTATAATGCAAGCTAAACAGTCACATTTGTGTATCATTATTTATAATGGAATACAAGAGGAAGGAAATTGTCAATTCTGAGAAACACACCAGCAACAAAAACAACATCAATGAAAGTAACATCTTGATGACATATGGCAGTGTTTGGATTCGCCACGACTGAGATCCATGTAAACAGACCTCACTACACTGTAAAAGTACAGTGCCATTCAAATATAGCTGGAGGTGAATCTGTGGTCTCGTTGCACAGAGAAACTTGGGACGATGGATGTTTATACCCACACAGGAAGAACATATACCACTAATCTAGTTAGCACCTCATTAAAAATATTAACCTCTTATTGTATTTTGTGCAGGTGTGTGGTCGGGTGGGGCAGTCCTATGTTGTCTGTAGATTCCTCCAATTCCTCTTTAGACTTATCAGCTCAATAACCCCCCGACTGGAGCGAATCCCGAACGTAAGATGCCTACATTTCCACAATACGATACGAGGAAATGAGTGATAACGTTGCCAGTCATCGCTCCCAAGTTAAGTTGAGAGCTTTTCTGAGAAACCTGTCGATGACGTAACCCCTGAAGGATATGCCCGGAGGAGCAAGCATTCAAAGGACTCTGAATTCAAATAGAAAAAACGGTCATCCTTCATGCAACCTGCAGGTGTCTGTTATGACAAGGAAGTAATTCTTGCCTGAAGACTTTAACAAGGAATGCTGTGAGAAGGATCACAGACAGGGAGAAGGAAGGTTTCATTGGACCCGGCTAAGATCTAAACCCCTCCCCGTCTTCTCACACCAGATAATGACCAGATAATTACACCGTTAGGGTCATTCTTCCATTAGCAAGAAACAAAACCCTGATATCTCTAAAAAGCTGATAAGAGCCCTAGAGACGCACACTTGATTTCTTTCTGCAAGACACATTTTCCAAACATGTTGTTCCCCGACGGCAGCTTTCATTTTGCACATTAAAAAAACAAAAAAGACTCAAGAGGAGGACGCACCAGCCAGCCTCCGCAGTCTAATCTGCTCTGAGTTGAACCAGATCAAATACAGATCTAGACGGCATGCACTTCCCAGCACAGGTGCGCTCACCGAACTGTGTCGTTACAGATGTATACTTTGGCAGACTTTAACATCCGGAAACGCGTCAATCGGATTTCATATGACTAACATCTTTACCCTTTTAACTTATAGACCAGTCACACAAAGCCACGAGAGCAGAGGACAGTCGCACCGACCTGGAACAGTTACCGATACCGGCATTGTGAGGGACACTGAACATGTTTATGTATGTATATATGTATTTATGTACCTTTGTAGTAGAAGAGACAGCGATCGGTCAGAACAAACCAGCGCTTGTTCCACTGTTTCACCCCGTTGCTGGCCTGGGGGGGAGGGAGAGAGAGAGAGAGACAGACAGACAGAGAAACGGCAGTGAGTCGTTAATGGGTACAGGAACTAATTCGGATCTAAAAACTACAATAAATACACAAATATGGGAAGTCGTTTATAAGAAGAGAAACAAAGATGTCTCGCTATGCCCATCACTGCCGAAGTGAGATGAATCTCGCTGCTCTGATGTTTAGTGACCTCTGACTCTGTGTCTCAAGGCACATGTCGGAGCAGCTCGAAAGTGCTCTGTGTCTGGGAGATAGTGTCGAGTCTCGGTGTCCGTGCCATGCATAAAGAAGGAAAGAAGCAATGTGACAGGTCGACCCGCTGAAGGGAACCGATGCTTTTGCCACACGTCTGAACCGTTGCTGCGTTCAAGGCTTGGGAGAGTGTGTGTAGCGTTCAGCCCACGCTTTCTGTGGATGTGAAGACCCAGGGTATGCGTGTACCTGTTTGTAGAGCCAGCCCTGCTTGGCCACCTCGGCTTTGGGGTTCCTGCGCATGGAGTTGGATCTCTTCCCGAACGTGACAGCTTTCTTAGAGGAGCGCGAGGCCTGGAGGTATTCGGGGAAAATAAGGCGGGGAGACAAATCAAGTCCGGTTTTGTTTTCGTGCGACATAATCTCAAATCAATCACCCGTGTGTGTTAACAAAAAAAACACCTGTCAAATCACACCTTCAACACACCCCAGCAGTTCACTGGAATTAATGAACAAGCAAAGTGATTACAATGTGTTTTTTTGTCTCCTTTAATGAGACGGATCAAGGCGAGTGTAGATCTCTCTGGCCCCGAGTACTGACCCTCCCGTTGGGCTGCTGCTCCGGAGACACGTCGGACACCATGGTGTGGTTGGAGTTGACGTCGCTGGCGATGCTCACCGGCCTCTTGCCCGCCGCCTTGCCACTCATATCCAGGACCGAACTGCAGGACACACAGGGAGCACGGACAGCTGTCACACACCATGACTGTCAATGCACCGGGGGTGGGGGGGAGTGGAGGCATGCAGGGAAATTATGCACCGGTCTTGCGCTTCATGAGAATTTAAGTCCGCTTTGTTTTCAGTTTTGCACAACTTCACAGAGTTACTCATTTCCCAAACCCACGGTACATGGAAATACAACTAATAGTGTAAAAAACAAAGCACTTGGGGAGTGTCCTGGGATTCTGAAACTACCACAAAAGTCTATTTTTATTTGGGCTGGCAGAATTACAAGACCGCAATGCTGTGGTTTTACATTTAAGAGAGAGAGAGAGAGAGGAAGGTCTAGTTTATGAGGAAAACAATTAGAGGGATCAGAAGAAAGGAATTTCACTTGTGCAATCAGAGTTGCATTACATAGGCAGCAATCCTGTCCCATACATCGATTCCCCTTTAGAGATGCCTTGCAAACCTTGACAGGTGACTCTTTGTTGACCAACAGGGCGGATTCAATGTGCTGCCGATCGTTTTCTGACTCCAAATGTTTGGTTTTGCACTAATTGCTGTGTCGTTAACAGGTCCCGGTCTACAAGTCAGACTAGAGTTAATATATAACCTTAACAGGCATATAAAAAAGCTTCCCCCCACAATCTGTCTACCCTGTCTGTGACACTGAAAACACAGGCAAATACAAACTGTATGTTTTAAAGAAAGATAAAGCATGTGAGGTTAGAATCTGTTACATAATTAAATGTGAAATCCGTCCTGAATTAGCCTCGTTACACATGTATAAACACTGTAGGACAATATTGATTGTACTAAGTAAAGAATGGAGAGGGGGTTGGGTTATGGCAGGACGCGGCACTCATTATACAGAACAGCACGACCAGGAAAACCAAACCTTTAAATGAAAAAACAACAAACAGCTGAGTTACACCGCACATTTCTTTTGTTTTTGTTGCCATCCTCTCAGTCTGATTTCAGTGGTTTGGACATACTGTATTTGAACTGTAACTCCTCTGGTTTATCCCCACTCCTCTGTACTGCACCGGGAGATTAGCCTATGACATCACCTGCTCCTCCTGGTTACACAGTTGCCGAAACAGCCGCGGAGCTCGGGTTTCCAGCACAGAGAGCGTTTCATTGCCAAGTCCGGGCGATGATCGATCCCTCTCCCTCAGTTCCCATGCCAGGTCTTTAATAAGGTTCAACCACACATACGTCTGAAACCCTCCTGAGTGCCGAGAGCCGACGGGCAAACAACAATGCCCAGATGCACTCGGCTTCCTTGCAAAGCAAAACACGAGACTCCCCTCGAGACCGCTGAGCTGTATTTATCGACAAGACGTGGAAAGAGGCTTCACACGTGGGACTGAAGCTGTTTTTACAATGGGCAACACTCTATCCTTGGTAAGTGCCTTCAGGACTGATGATGTGGTGCTTTTCTTTGCACAGAGAGTTGCAGAGGGCTGGAACAAACTAGCTGGACACACAGAGAAGTTGTCCCAGTTTGTGTGAGTATTTTTGTTTTGCTTTTCTTTGTTTGATTTGTATTTTATATAGTATTATATATTATATATAATATATATGCATTTTATTATAAGTTCATACCATTTTTAAAGAAGTACTTAATACCCTGTCTAATTGAGGCTTTGCTATATTACAGACTACAGGAAAACTGGGAGATTTAGTCTCTGTGATGATTACTGAAGCAGAAATATCAGCACTTTCAGGGAGATATTAAAAAATAGCTTTTATGTGAATCATAAGCCCTCTTCCACCTTTGACCTTTGCATGCAGGCATTAATGTAATCTATCGCACCGCACGTGAAGCGACAATCTCAGCAACGGTTCAGTTCTTTTGTTGTTTTTCCCCTCGCATGACCAGAGTGGACTGGGTCCTGCGTATGACCGAGACGGACTCATTAGCCCTCTACTCACGTTTGAAGTCTCTGTAGTCTGCGTGTGTCCTCTGAGCTCCTCTGAATCATCGGGTGTCCCAGTGTCCCGTTTCGGTCATTGTGGCTGCAAAGACAAAAATAAAAGTACCGCGTGAGGATGTGAAGGCAAGAATAGGAGCAGCCGGCCTTCCTGACCGTCAGACCTCTTCATCGATTCGCTGTTCAAATTATTCTGTAGTTCAGCAACCCCCAAAAATGGCAGAAGCGCATGTGTTCAAGCGCACTCCATTCCGTGCTTGGTATTTTGTCCCAGTTGTATGATCTTTGTGCCAAGGGTGCTAGTTTTTTTGTTCCACCGAGGATACTACATCTGTTTTCTGGTCAAACCCACGTGTCAATCGGTGAGGCAAGAACTCACTGTTCCTGAACTCGAGAGCGGAGTGCTGGGGAATATTCTACCTCCCAGCTCTGGTGAACAGCTGGATACACAGTCAGGTCATGAAAGATAGCGCCTTTCTGAGATTTATGACACACTGGGTGGAGGAGTTTCATTTTTGTTTAAAAAGAGGAAAAACAAAACAAAATGTGAGACCTATCAAGTACCCAGAAGGACCGTGGGGTGGAAACTCATGAACTACCACTCCCTGCATTCTTGACTCACTCCACCCCAGCGCAATCCCCAAAAGTCACACATCCATTCATCCACAGGGGAGGAATTGCCCAGGTGCCTGCAGCCGAGTGTCTCCATTCCCCATCTCAGATCCGGTTACTTGAGTCTGAGTATTACATAACATTGGCAACAGTCTGCACTCTTTATTTAATGGAAATCACAAAACTACACTGAGTGGCATTTAAAACATATGAAAAGCACTACATATATACATATTTTCAAGATACAGTACATTGAAGAAAAACTCTTAATGGATTTGCTTTTCTCTTTTCTTTTTATTGACATAACAACAACAACAACAACAACAACAAAAAGACAAGGTACTCAACACGTTCTCATTCTCTCTCAGGGCTCTTGGGGATCCTCACACACACAAATGCACAACACAGACACACACGCCTGTTGCTGAAACACACGCATCTGAAAACATACCCACACACTACCAAATCCCTTAACAGGCACTGACAAGAATAGGACACTCATCAATGCCCAAAGACGACAACACACAAACAGCATGTGCCTCCTAATCATGTCTGAAAGCAAACCACTATCAAATATCTTACGACTCGCACACGCAGAGAGACTTAAACCAGAGCCAGCAGGATCTGGCTGCTTAATGTGTGTAAACTTTGGTGTGTGTCTACAAACACACATTATAGACCTCTATCAGATTGAGCGAAACAAACACAAAAGCATTACAGGACAATGTTACCTGGACTCCTGTATACTGACTTCAAAAAATAGCCACAGATCATAACAAATGTGTAAACCACTTCCACGTTGAGCACATGGTTCACAAGATCTTGTTTTACTACATGCACCCCCAGACACGCAGGCCTGCTTCACAAATCCTCACACCGACCTCCAGAATATGCTCACAATCATGCATCTACACACACACACATTGTCTCTGTCCCAGACACGTTTCCACTAAAGTACAGAATCAGCTCTCTTCTTCCAGCACTGCATTGCAGTAATCACTGACCTGCAGATCCGCGCTCACTTCTCACCGCAGCTGCTAACCAGCTCCACATAATAAACTTAATAATAAACCCTGCACACTCCAGCGCAAACGTCCTACCTACCTCGCTCTGCGGTCTGCGCGAAACTTCAGCATCTCCCCCTTTAGTAATCATATAACAGACTCGGACACCGACTCGGGCAGAGAGGAAGGAGAGGAGCGGCGGAGATGACAGGGGGAAGGGGAGACTGGTTCTCTTTCTGGTTCTGTTTTGTGTTGAAGATTGCATTTGCTGTGATGGTATTTTTGTTTTTTTCTGTCTGTTCCCTTTATCCTTGAGTAAGTGTGCTACAGCCAGCCTTTCCGTTTCCCTCTCTCCTCTCTATCGCTCTCTCTCTCTCTCTCTCTCTCTCTCCCCCCCACCCTCTCCTGCTTTCTAGAACTGCAAGGCTCAGCTGATTCGGATCCTAGGTTTGTCCGTTCCCCCCCCCCTGCTCTGTTTTTCCCACAGGAGAAGCTGATGAAGGGAGACCCATGAAGGCCTGTCTTCTGAGTCCCCAGAACGGAGTAATGATCTCTCCCCAGCAGCAGCGAGGCTCAGGCGGACGCACAGTCAGACTAGCTGCAGTGTTAGGATTCACAGCTCGGCCTTTCTCAGGAGACTGGGGGTGGGGGGGGTGCGTGTGCTTGAAGGTGATTAAAACGTGAGGGGAGAAGGCCGCTATAGTACGGCACAGTACGACTCTACGCCTTCCACCTCTCAAAGACTCTCTCGCACAGCAATCCACACAAGCGACAAGAAGAAAATCACGCACCGACATCCTTGAATGAGGTCCTTGTCTTAATTACTACGTGCAGCCAAGCTCATGAGTTAATTAAAAATGAAAATGAAAACCATATTCGCAAGGATATCTGCATACTGGTATCCATCTCTCCTTTTATATTCATAGATAGGTTAGACAGACAGATAAATGGATATGAAAAGAAATCAATGCAAAATACAGAATCATTCAATCTGTGCTATAAAGCATGGAAGAGTAATTGGTGCAAAGTGTTAACCGGGTCTGACTGATTTATTAGAAGCAACTTTATATACATTAGCAGCTGTTAGCACTGGATGCAAAAGACTTTTTTCTTTCTCCCAAAGGCATTTTTAAGCAGCACTATAACTTTTGTGTAAAAGATCACACAAACGGACTAGGTGGTGAGTAAAGGCTGTAAGGTAAGAGTGGCAAAGATCGATGTATAGTAGTTGGGTGCGCTTAGAAGAAGAAACAAAAGCAGCCAACGAAACAAGATCGTGGATCATCATAGGCCACGGAAGTCCGTCATTACAGAAACATCGGCAACAATTGTTTTTATGACCGTACCTGGAAATTACGACAGCAGTGCTTAAATCCCACACAATTAAAGGCAGAGGCAGTTTTCCCTGGTGCACGATTTTGAAAGTGAGGCTAAACAGTTTATTCTTCCCATGTATAATTAATAGGAGTCCCATATGAGGTTGCCTGATACACAATTCAGCATTTATGTACCTGCAAACTGAGCTTCTCCCCTGAATACAAACTTTTCACACCAAGCCACCAATCTATGATTAATATTGTTGTCATTGTAATCAGGATAATAACCGTAAATCAGCAGTCGTAAGAAAAATAAAAAACTGAAACACTACTGGAGTTATAGACCACCAAGCAGGAATTATTTCTATAGGTGATGTTATCAATATTCATTCAAGCCATTAAACCAGACGCCCGAGGCATTTTCTATTTGGTTTCAGCCCCGGCAGACACATTCAGATCCAGTCTTAGATATGGTACTTCTATGCCAAAAGAAACGCCAAGAAAAAATAAACAAATCACTGCTGGGCCAGATTACGGAGATGTAAACAACCCGGCCTTCCGTGTCAGAGGTGAAGCTGCGAGCGCAGTTGGGAGAGAGCGGCTGAAGTCGCTATATCAAACCAGTTGGCCCGGTCGGCCCCTAGCCTGGCATTGTCAAATCAAACACGGGCCCCAGCCAACACTGAAGGCACAGTAAGTTTCCTGAAAGTTGCACACAGCTGAGTCTCTAAGCAGGCCTCACACAATAATCCACAGGTTTTGGGTCATACAGAGGCTGCTGCACAGATGCACTGCCAGAAAACATCTGTGGAGGGATTTCTAGTCTAGTCTGGTACACAGAAGCGAACATGTATTTATTTCCATTTATTTGCACTTATCTCCCCCCACCCCCTCAAATCTAGCTTGAATTGGCACGTAGCAGCACATTTATTCGGTATGAGCAGATGTTTTGCAGGTGAGGGAAAAGCTGATAAATATCCTTTCAGAGGGTCGTCTTTTCAGCCCAAACCCTTGAAGATAATTTATTTTGGTTACACAATGCAACAATGATAAATGCACTGACAAAACTTTCCAATTTAATAAATAAATAGAATCTGGATTTTAGTCTGAACCTTTTTCAATCTACCAACCCTCGAAGAGTATAATTTTTTCCCCATCACGTCCCTACACAGCTTGGCTTTCTTTCAGAAAAAACGCCCCCGCCCCCAATAAAGTCCTTGGATTATCCCTTGCTGCACTGTACATATAGTGTTTCCAGCCAAAAAAAACAATAAAACTCCCAGCAAACCCCACTGAAACACAGCCAAAGGTTTAGTTTCTCATCAACAAGATTACAAATTCCATTATCTGTCTGAGATCGGAGAGCTCTCTCTGACCGGATCATATGACTGGGCAAGGGGGGATTGGGGTGGCTGACGCGGGGGTGGGCAGCATTGTTCAGCAGGGGGAAAACACTGAGGTTCATCTGACTTTTCTTGCAGATTAGCAAGCTAATCCTCTTGCTCCAACTTTTGAGTTCTGTGATCCCTAATGCTGAGCTCTGAGAAGAAATTCTCACTGCAGCCACCATATCGCTACTAACAGCATCTTTTAAACACATTTTACACTTTTAATAATGTGACAGTGGTTAAAAAACACTGCCACTGAAATGGAAACAATCAGCAATTCACGAACAGAAGTGTGTATGTGTGTGTGTTTTTGTGCGTGGGACGACGACTACGGTCCTATCGCATAACAATACAGTAACGGTTCATAATTGATGCTGAGTGAACGTTTCAAAGCACTTTTTTTTTTTACCGCGCCACCTGTACAATCCTCATTCCAACACGGTGTAGAGACCCGAGCTGGCAGACACCCAGGCCCGTGGGAGAGTGTCTGAATTATTTGCCTGCCTGTGACAAAGCTGTTCTCTAAAGCCAGGCCTTACAGTGTGCAATTTTGTGTGTTTTTGGGTGTGTGTGATTTCCCAGAATGGAGAGTCTTGGTTCGGTTGTGTGTGTGTAAATCACATTTCCCAGAATGGACAATCCTGGTTTGGCTTGAGAATTGTGTGTGAGTGAGAGTATTGTGTGTGAGTGTGTGTGTGTGTGTGAGAAAGAGAGATACTGCTAATACCCCGGCTTCTGCAATTTGCGATGAAGCAAGGATGATTCCCCTCTCCGACCAGGTATGGAGTCTGAGGTCTATTTTTACCAGAATCCAGAAGGTGTCTGCCTCTGGTTACGAAACCCATTGCCTCTTCTTTTGCAAAGCTGCCCCAGGATTTGAATCCTTTGGTCTCAGCAGTTACATAACAAATCATCTTTCTTCCCCGCAAGGAGCACAGTGTCTCTGCAGTAAATTACGATTCCTGCAGCGACAGGCAGTATTTGGATTGCACAAGCAGGATTACTAGGGCTGGCTTCAAAAACTTGGGAGTGCGTGAAGGAACAAGTAATTGTTAAACGATTTTTTGAGGCAATGTATTACCGGCGACCGAGGCTGGGACGGCGGCATCACACTGTCGAGCAGGATCGGCCACTCTCCTACATCATCACAAAACTGAAAAGTGCGTTGTTTGTTGTTGTTGGTTGTGGTTGTACATTCGACATTTGGTCACACTAGGAAATTCAATGTGCTCCCAAGAAACACAGGCTGACCAAAAGCAACGCCTTGTGTTTTTTTTTTGTCAGCTGTGTGAGAGGAGAACACGTGTGTGTGTGTGTTTGTGTAAGTGTGCGCATTTCTATTTTATGTTACATCACTCTACATCTTGCATGAATAAAACATGGGAATAAAAATAACCTGTCCACTGGCGGCGCAACTGGGAGTCAGCGCTCAGCCAGGAGGCAGACTTCATGGGGAGAGCCGCTCCTGTGTGTCCCGATGCATTATTGATGATGGCTTAACTTCCTTATGTAAGTGCCTGATCTAATGGGTCGGGCCTTTTCTCTGTCTCCGGGTCCACATCCCCTCCGCTTCGTACCGGCACCGACCAGGGAGCGAGACGGGCAGTACTCTTCACATAGTCTCTGTTACTAGGTCAGAGCGTCAACTTGTATTAACGTCAGGTCACAGAAAAATGCAGTGGCCGTGTTTTCTTGTTTGTTCGTTCACTTTCTATTTTATTTTAGTGTTTTTTGTTCTCATTATGATGGCGAAGATTAATATTATGTCAATAACAGCCCAAAGTGAAAAGCACATTCATCTGTAAGGAAAGTGTTGAATGTATTGAGCTTATTTGTAAATAACAACTCATCTTAAATCATACAATGTGAGACAAATACACTCGTATTGCAAACAAGACAGCAGCACAGCAGTGACATAACTCTGATCACTGGAGGGTTTGGCTTCTGCAGAATTTTTAAAAAGCGTGTTGAAGCTACGGTCTCCTTTGATGTTCCTGAATCGCTTAAACATCTGACTGTAACACTGAATAAACAATCGCTTTTGCAGATTACCACTTTCTGCATTTTTGGTTACTTTGACTGAAAATCAGACCCAGAGGCCTGGATAAGTGTAATTGATCACAGGGGAGAATAGCGTTGTGCAGTAAAACAGGACTTTTTCCCCGAGTGCTGTCAGGGTTTGAGAACCTGCCCTCAAATTTTGATGTAAATTTAGATATTTAAATGTCCTGTTATGCAGTCACTCAAAGATCACCACAGCTGGAGTTTAACAGCTTTGGAACCAAGTGTCTGTAAACGTGGGACTACAGGGGGTGTCCAAGCTGACAAAAGACAGATCTTCAGTTAAACAAACGGTTGTCCCCTCATGGCAGACACACCCTCCAAGTTAAGTGTCAGGGAGGCCTTAAATCTGTCAGGTGCTCCCCTTCGAAGATTTACTGCCGTTTCTGCAGAACACACCGTAGGCAAGGATGACTCCTACCTACCCTTGGGAAACACCTGCATCTGTCTGCAGGGGGACCCTGATCACTTGGCAGCATCCACTCCTTTTGGGTCACACCCCTCTGGCTCTGGGAAAGCTTCTCGCCAAAATCTTCAACATACCAGGCTTCACAGCGACGTAACCAGAAAATGTGTGGGGCGCCACTCACGGGTGATTCGTAGATTTAAAAGATGTGTGTGTGTGTGTATTTGTTTTATGTTGTGTTAGTCTCGTTAAATATGTATTCATGTTTAGTTCAATGGCTGGATCTTCTGAATTGCATGCAGCACATGTTTAGAGCACCATGAGGTTGAATTTGTAACTTGAGTTTTAAAATTCTCTACGCAATGCCAATTTTACTCGCCTTCTATTGAAACATTCTCTCAAATCCAATGCCTAATGATCCCTTTTGCTTTCTCATGTATGCTGCTACCACACACACACACACAAACACAATGGACAGGCCTCCTAGAATTCTCTTTCCATAGATCTGGTTCTTATACTAACAGTCACACAGCAAACTGGACCAAGCTTTCTCAGGACTACCGGGCCCTGCATGTAAACCCAGGCTTGCCTGAGGAAGAGTGAACTGCTCAGCTCAGCTCATCGCTAGCACACTTCAAACGGTCAGGCTGGAGGGGAGACCCCGAAAAGGCCGGCAGGCAGCCAATTAAGATCAGTAGAGAGATAACGCTTTCATGTAGTGATGCAATGCCAATTTACTCACCGACATCGCAGTGTGCAACTGAGGAGCGGAAATTACTGTAATGCACACAGGTCGTGACCCTGGCAATACGTCCTGCAGATTGCCCCTCCAGATGCCCTCAATGTCACCCTTTTCATCCCAGGCTTGGTGAGAAGAGTGCCGAAGAGCAAATTAGTTAATCCCGGTGTTGCCAGAGAAAAGACCTTCCTTTGAAAAAGAGCTCAAAAGATTCTCTCTCCATAGGTAAATCATGCACGGTTTCATTTTGTCAAAACTATCCAACACAACAAATTCACTGCAGGAGCCTGAAGCGCAGTATCCACTGAGACCAACAGGGTTTACAAAGGTTTCCATTAACACTCAAATCTTTCTAATCATGACGTCGTGCAGGCAAAGCATTTTAGGCCCAGAAAGCAGATCTTAGAGATCCAGGGATGGAAATATTTAATTTGTTTGAATGATCTTTTCAACTTCTGTGGCAAATTCCACTAATTAACTAAAATCGAACAATTGGTCAAGATCAAACAAACCTTGAGCTCCAACCCCAGACAACACTAAAAATACAAGTCAGGCCCATGAGTTAAAGAGGATTTAAACTTCTCCCTGCATAACTTCCCTTTGTGCAGGATTGAAAGGCAAGAAAATGGAGATTGGTTTGTCTAATGAATACTGACATTCATTGGAAACTGTTTATGACTCAAAGGATGAGGCTCTCTGTCCACTCATTCCAGTCCAGTCAATCTTGTAAAGGTTATCGATTCTTTTTCAGAGTAATGTGATGCCATGAGGAATGGAAAAGAAAAACAAAAGCTCTTAACGCCTACTTGACCAAGCAGCCTTATCTTTAACAGGGATGCAGGGATGTAAGGAGACATTTGGTTTGAATAGCTTGGGAACAAGGAAGACAAAGTCCATCCCTTGATTCTCGTTTCAAAATCTTTCAGAGAACTTGGACTTTTGGCCCAGCACCGCCCAGCCAAATATATATACACACATCCCTATAGAGAACTTTTAAGAAGTTATTTTAAAAAGATCTCAATTAACAGATGCATTGTTCCTGCAACCTGACCCTGAAAAGTCCTCCGTTCATAGTGACTCATAAAGCAGTCAGTCTGGTTCGGTACCTCAGCTTTAGCTCTCAAAATACTAAAAGCCGCGTCCATAAATCAGGGAGGACTCTGCTTTCATTGAGCTGTAAAGTCCTGTAGGCAGTCAGAGTCTGAATGCACAATAGGGGGCTCAATAGAGTGAGCAGTTATTTCACCTAACCTCAGTGTCCTTCTTTTTTTTGTCATTTCTCTGCCTTTGGATTGATGCTCTACTTTCCCATGCTACCGTACAACACACCAGGCTGTCTAACAGACTCGTGTGCCTTGAGGGACCGGTGTGATGTTCAGACCTTTTAAAGCCAACCACAGCTACAGTACCGGGGGGAATGGGACAACAGAGAAATCCAGTCTAAGCTTGTCTGTGTACATGTTCAAAAATAGCAGCACCTTTTCTTGCCTGACTGCCTCGGCAACGAACACAGTGCTCACTCCCAGCGCCGCCGCGATCTCCGGTACGAGACCTCAATAATTCATCCAGCTTTCCATTCCCTGCGAAGCGGTCGTCCTCGTTCGCACCACTTCTCAGCTCTCGTCCCAACCGCGGTCGCATCCGTCTGCACGGGAACCTCGAGTTGTTTCTTGTCGCTTTGTTTCGGCCACGACAGCTTACCTGACTTCTCTGGCTGCTTCGCAGAAAAGCCCTTTGTCTAACATGGAGCCGGCGCACGGTCGAATACCGAAGGGGATAACGATCGAGATCTCAAAGGGAGCTGGGGAGGAGACCTGCCGCACAACACAGGACTGCAGAAGGGAGGTGGAGGCCTTTTCAAGTGCTCAGAGTCAGTCAATAAACCCCCGCCTAAGACGAGATAAGTGGAGGAAGAGGGCAGGGCGAGCGGCTTTTAAAACGCAGGTCAAACCACAACACCTACAAGAACTCCAGAGGAATTCTGTCTACAGAGACCTTCGGCGAGTTAGTAAAAACACAGATCTAAATATACACTCACCTAAAGGATTATTAGGAACACCTGTTCAATTTCTCATTAATGCAATTATCTAACCAACCAATCACATGGCAGTTGCTTCAATGCATTTAGGGGTGTGGTCCTGGTCAAGACAATCTCCTGAACTCCAAACTGAATGTCTGAATGGGAAAGAAAGGTGATTTAAGCAATTTTGAGCGTGGCATGGTTGTTGGTGCCAGACGGTCCGGTCTGAGTATTTCACAATCTGCTCAGTTACTGGGATTTTCACGCACAACCTTTTCTAGGGTTTACAAAGAATGGTGTGAAAAGGGAAAAACATCCAGTATGCGGCAGTCCTGTGGGCGAAAATGCCTTGTTGATGCTAGAGGTCAGAGGAGAATGGGCCGATTGATTCAAGCTGATAGAAGAGCAACTTTGACTGAAATAACCACTCGTTACAACCGAGGTATGCAGCAAAGCATTTGTGAAGCCACAACACGTACAACCTTGAGGCGGATGGGCTACAACAGCAGAAGACCCCACCGGGTACCACTCATCTCCACTACAAATAGGAAAAAGAGGCTACAATTTGCACAAGCTCACCAAAATTGGACAGTTGAAGACTGGAAAAATGTTGCCTGGTCTGATGAGTCTCGATTTCTGTTGAGACATTCAGATGGTAGAGTCAGAATTTGGCGTAAACAGAATGAGAACATGGATCCATCATGCCTTGTTACCACTGTGCAGGCTGGTGGTGGTGGTGTAATGGTGTGGGGGATGTTTTCTTGGCACACTTTAGGCCCCTTAGTGCCAGTTGGGCATCGTTTAAATGCCACGGCCTACCTGAGCATTGTTTCTGACCATGTCCATCCCTTTATGACCACCATGTACCCATCCTCTGATGGCTACTTCCAGCAGGATAATGCACCATGTCACAAAGGTCGAATCATTTTAAATTGGTTTCTTGAACATGACAATGAGTTCACTGTACTAAACTGGCCCCCACAGTCACCAGATCTCAACCCAATAGAGCATCTTTGGGATGTGGTGGAACGGGAGCTTCGTGCCCTGGATGTGCATCCCACAAATCTCCATCAACTGCAAGATGCTATCCTATCAATATGGGCCAACATTTCTAAAGAATGCTTTCAGCACCTTGTTGAATCAATGTCACGTAGAATTAAGGCAGTTCTGAAGGCGAAAGGGGGTCAAACACAGTATTAGTATGGTGTTCCTAATAATCCTTTAGGTGAGTGTATATCCCTACAGCGCGGTCATTAGAACTGGTAGTCTTCATTCCTTCAAAGCCTTAAAACAGAATGCCCTTAGTCCTCACAGGACCATCTGCACAAGCTTTAATAAGAACTGACTGAACTGTGGACGACTGCGGGGCCCGACGCTAGGATTAATGACTTTAATAACACAGTTCATAAATGGGCAACTGCAAATGACCTGCCCTCTTCCGTCTTCCTTAGACAAACAGACCTGCTACCTCTGAGATTAGTGGGCAAACCTCCAGGGTGACCCAGAGAGCGCACAGCCTGAAATACGACTCTTCCTCACTCGCTCACTCAAGGGTTCGACTTGGGTGGCTTGTGCTCACTTCGAAATGTTGCGCCAAGAGCTGGCTAAGAGACTGTATTCTTTATTCTCCATGTGGTGTTCATTAAGTCCGTTTAAAAAAGAAAAAGAAAGCTTTGCAAAGGTTATCAGGGGAAGCAGTCGGTTTCTTTTATAGGCAAACTATACAGCAATTAAGTCTTTTGATGCATAAACTGTGACCCTGCAGATTAAAGGCCTGGATTAAATCAAAACTTGACCCAACCAGCAATGGGAAATTCTAAATGTCTCCCTTTCTGTCTGCTAGACGTTTCCTGCACCTATCCAATGGAAAGATGCCATCAAGTATTAGATTTGCAGAGGGTGGGTTACAGTTTTGACTTTATCGAATGCAAATTTGCATTTTGACTAAACCTCCTCTCTCTGAAGTCATAAACTACCGCACATATGTGTAGGTCTGCTGTGTTTGCTTCTCCCAGTGCGTGGTGTGTGACAGCTGTGCCAAGGTTAACCGCACACTGCATTGAGATGTCTGACAAGTGCATTATCACACAAAGCCCCGGGGCTGTTTCATTATGGAGAGAGAATGGGAGTTTCATTCTCACTGAGCCCGGTTGGTGAAACTGTGGTGGAACAAAACATACAGAGAAACGTACAGGCAAATACACACACACCCTGAGCGTCGCATTGTTTTGCAAGACCCTCATAGAACTCGATTGTCATTGTCCTTGAACACATTCATTGCACAGAGAAGAGCCACCAGTATGGAAAGGAAACAAAGGGAATTATAGGAAAACAAAAACAAAATTCCAGAGGTAAATGACAGATGACACTACTTCCATGTAAGTCTATCTCACTTATTTCTGCCCAGCGCTACTTGTGCTTCTGCCGATGAAATGCAATGTATGCTATAGGCAATGCAAATGCTTCATTGTTTTAATTGCTGCTTTGTTTCTTTGCTCCCCTGTTATTGATCTTAATTATAAAAGTCTAGTCGAACAGGGACTTTTCAGCTTCACCACACTCCTCTCCGGCTCCCCTCGGTCAACTCTTATCCCCTCTGTCAGATCAAGACTTTAATTATAGCATTCCTTTCCGTATTACACAACCCTGCATTACTGACTGCAGTTGTGACCCGTCTGCTGTAAAGTCAGCTGCGCAAAATAGTTTCTCTAATAACCAAGGAAAAAAGCACAACAGCCAGGTAATCCTGCCACTGTAGAAATGAACACGACACAGAAATAGATTTCCCCGTTCAGGCATCTTGTACCAGAGACCAAATGTAAAATGAACTAATGCCTGTGGATAAATGCTGTGGTGTAATTTCCCATTTTTTAAATCATAACATGACACATTTAAACCGCAGCTGTTTCTTACAATGTCAATATCTGGTCAACAAACTCTTGGCCCCGCGTCTTAGTTGTCAAAAAATATGGGTTTCTGGCGCTGGTTAAATTGACATAATTCAGGAAATCACGTTTGTTACATAAATAACCTCAAACCTCCTGACCAGAGAAATTAGATGAATAAATGACATAATTTAACTTTGAAACCCTGCATTGGTTTTGATTGCATCCAAAAAAAAACATTTTTTTGTTTTTAGTTGTTTTTGTTTACACCGGACAAAATTGCTTTAATCCTGTTTAAAAAAAGCAATGACGGGCCCAAAAACACAACTGGATTGATTTAATAGTTACTGGAATCCAAACATGAGGCAAGGACTCGCATGTCAAAGATCTGACTGGAGAGACAACTGTGCTACGCTTGACTGTCTCGGAAAAAAGACGAGGATCATAATTTTAAGAGACTGCGTCAACCGACACAAAGGGAGAATTAAAAATAAACAAAGAATGAAAGCCGGAGAAAAAAAACATCTGTTGAGTAAGTTGGGGGAACCTTTAAAATCCTGTCATGCCTCCTTCATCTGGGGTATGACCGAAGCCAAAGATAAAAGATTGTATCAGACCTCAGGGGCGAGAAAAAGAGAGAGAAGAACAGATCAGAGCGCACAGCTGGCTCAGTCGGAGCCCAGCGGAGACTTTGTAGGTCGCCCTGCTCTGATCAAGAGCCCACACCTCCGCTGAGTACCTGTCTGGAACTATTACGTAAAGTTGTACCGAAAAATTTAGGAAGTGGATACTTGTGTGTGCCAAGCACCATTGTTGCCCCTCGCCTCATTTACGCCCTTTTGTTTCCAACATACTCAAGCAGCATAACCACCATTCTCTCTCTCTCTCTCTCTCTCTCTTTCTAACGCTATATTAGAACGAGCATTTAACCCCTGATATTCTTTGTTGTTTCATTGTTTTTTCTAGAAAGCATCCCTGTGATTTTTCCAGTTTGCTGTCATCCAATGCTATAGAAATCACTCTTATGAATGAGCGGCACACTTTGATGACAGGGAGCCAGAAGCCACCCCCCTCCAAGGAAACGTAGCGTAGCGGGAGATGTCAACAGCAGAACAGAGACGTCCGATTCTCACTGAAGGATAGGACACTAGGGGGCTGGGGTCACAACCCAGGCACACTTCAGTGAAAAACAGGAAGCGTTTAATAAAATCAGCAGCTATCAAGGGAGATAATACACAGGACCCTTTGTGTATTAAAATGAACAGCCTGAAAAAGAAAGGGTTTTGTACAATGATTTCACAGTCTATCTCCATATAAATCAGCGCTCTGCACTGAGTCTACAACAGGGTCTGCGTGATGCTCAAAGGCCATTTCTACACGATTTGTGTAGCTAAGTGCTTAAACAATAGCGCTTTATTGATGTATATTGCTTTCCTCGCCTAACATGACAGCCATTTGCTTCCTTAGTTACTGACAAACCCACCGCCCTGCAAACAACAAAAACAACCACCACAACAACAGCAATAAAAAGAGAGGTGACACAATTTGAGGATGCCTCAGGTTTAGCTATTCCTATCCACTAGGAGGAGCCCTGGCAGTCGTAGAGGTTCAGACGAGGATTCATCCATAGGCAGAGAAAAGTCACCACACGTTGCCAATTAGACAAAACGATCAGTCAAGTTTCTCTGCAGATTCTCTCTCTCCAGCCAAATTCAAAAATTAATTAAATATTAGATATGACAAGCCGCCAATCTCCAGCCATTTTGGACGTGCGCTGGGAAAAGACAGCATCACAAAAAGGTGGGAGAGTGGGAGTTGTGTATTGAACTTTTACTGCGGCCTGAAGCTTTACTGCTGCAGCCCTCCTGTCTGACTGTGGTTAACCATGTTTTCTATGTAATCTTCATCAGGTCGTTACCCTTGGGTGGATTAAGGAGAACTACGAAGCACGACTGAAGGGGTTTGCTGGCAGTTTCATCTGCCATTTGACAAACATGCTGTTCAGAGCCGAGTTGTTAAACAGTTTCTATAGTATATGATGTTTTAACTCGGTCATAAGAGTACGCCACAGGAACATATGAGTGTTCGCGGCTGACATGTCTCTCAGTGGCAGCAGGTTAAAAATGTACATCGAATCATTTGATGACACTTCTTTCATGGACATATAGGTTCTATACACACACACAAAGATGTTTACCAAGCATTGTATGAAAAAAGTAAGCCTGCAGGTGAATTCGTCATTTTAAATCTGTTCAAAGCTTATTTAAATTACTAACAAGCTAATTTCACTGGCTTCTCTTGCTGTAACTTTCCTGCTAACGAGCTGAAGGTCGAATTCCTCGCGCAGGAACTTGCCAGACATTCTCTCGAGCGCCAAGAGCACATTCGGACCCGAGAGAAGAATTCATTTTGATCGTTCGCTCCCAACATCCTGGTCACAAAGCCTTAATAACAAACACCCGTCCACGCTCGGTACCAGTCTCCTCTGTAATGAAACGCAGACAACGGTCAGCGCACTGCAACAGACTCTGCATCTCCTCGTTTGCTCCGGGCATCTCCCGAAACAGCAGTCGTAGCCCCAGGAAGCGTCAAAGAAGCATGGCAGAAATTACCAAACCGGCCCCCGAGAGAATCCATCAAGACCCACACACAAATCGATGTGAGAAAAAGAGCAACTCAGTCCTCCGCGAAACCTGGAAGTCATATTCCAGTGAAAGAAAACCGCAATTTTAAGCTGTTCATTTGTTACCTGAATGAGGCAGGTCAGGAGCAGGAGGTGAAGGGAGAAGAGCTCTGAAAACTCAAACACAAAAGAAATAAGACTCAAGGCAACAAGTCCACTATCTCGCCGATCATCTGCAAAACATGTGTGTTGCTCGGAACAGCTGGCTTGCCCTTTCCGCAGATTTCCAAGCAGCATTAAGGAGAGTCCCACCCCACCCCACCGCCTGCCCTTCCCCACAACGTCTCTCAGGCACAGACACACAAACGCAAACATCTCTCTTTTCTTTACTGCCACAGTTTGGGATGTTTCAGTTTCTGCAGGTCCTCCGAGCGTTCATAGTTTCCTGCCTCCTGTGTGTTTTACAAATGTCTCAGGAGTTGCTAGGATCTCGCTGCCCCGCGCCCCTTTGTTCGCCCCCCGTCCCCGCAGTCTCGCTCCCAGCCTCCCGCGTCTACGCAGCACAGTAAAGCAGGACCACACTGCTCTCTGACCGTACGGACTACACACAGACGCCTGGGCTTCCCTCCGAGACACACACAGCACAGAACGCCTCCCCTGCCCTTTCCACATTTTTCCAAGAGTTTCCCCTGAAATTTATATCGAGATCCCACTTAAAATCCCTGATTTGTGCCCCAAGAATTTGAAAATGCACAATAATGGTTAACAGGCAAAGCAATTTAAAAACAGACATTAAAATCCTTACCTCTCAAAGCCTTTTTCTCACTCTCTCTGCTTCTCGTTCTCCCTCCCTACTTCCCTGCCTCCCTCTCTCTCTCGCTCTGTTGCTGTAGAGAAGCCAGGTCCCGTCCAGAATGAGAGGAATTTAAACAAAAACACTGAAACAATCGCTTCTTTGCGGCGATTTCTTTCTTTTGCAACAGCTGAACCCCTGCACATATGCATTACATTCCCACAGGAGCAGCTGGATTTAAGCAAAGCACTCCCTGAGTTTTCCAGCCAGCCCGCCTGTTACACACTTAAGCCCTTACACTCCCCGTAATCATTAACTTGTATTGGAGGGGATGCCAGGAGGTTAACCCCTGCCACGCCACTCCTCTCCACCGGCCAGGTGTAGTTGTCTCCAGCAAACCGAGCTCTTGGCAAAGGCAGAACAAACCTGGACAGCGTGGCTAAATTAATGAATCTGGAAAAACTAAAAGGTTTTGAGACTTGGGTCTTGTTTTGTGCGATTAATATATAATCTGCTTCAGGTGAACTATACTCTCTGTATCCCTGAAATGAAGCAATTAAGGGCTCAAAAAGATAGTAATCACTCATTAAAAAGACAAAACACAAACTGAGTCATCAAAGAGGAGGGAGAGAAGATTTCTTTTTTTAAGCATTACAAAAAAAACTAAATAGTTCTGCACAGATTTTCAGCATCCTATATCTAAGCACACCTACCTGCATATGTAGTAGTATGTGTTATGAATGTAGCAAGAGTGTATCAATGATGTCAGCTTCAGTGTTATTCTAATACAGCCACAGCCCTGCTGGTTCGTGTTTCACCTGAGCCCTTAATTGCTTAATTGAACAAACAATGCAAGATACAGTTCAATTAAGTCATTGAGCAAACACCGGCAGGGCAGGGGCTCATTTCCCACTACCTCCAGTGATAGTGATATCCCTGCAGGACTATAATCAGGAGAACAATTATTCTTCTCCCCTGCTAGAGAGATACCAGAAGTCAATTCCAATATTACACCAATAACCTGCCGTCTTAATGGTTGAGTATTATTGTATTTTTATGACATCGCCGCTTTAGAACTATCCTCGCAGCCTAAAGGGAAATTATCTTTCACTTTTTCGGATTGGTTTGTTTGTCCGCAGGTTTGATTCTGTGACTCCAGTCCCGGATACGGGGAGAAAGTCCTCGTTCAAAACATCAGATTTAGCGTCTCCGCAAAGTATATTTACAGATTTATGGTCATTAAGCACTTAAAGGAAAAAGACAATGATTGTTCCAGAAAATTGCCTCAATTCATGTCACAATGCTTCTAAATACTTTGGCAAACCAGGACACAAAAGTACGACTGTGACGGCGCATCCCCTCTCGTCCGCATTGCCCCGCTGCTGAACATCGTGGCGCGCTGCCGACCGATTTCCCAAAACTGAGCTGACAGGGCCCTGTGTCTGATCAGTCATCTCAGTCGCCTGCCAACTCAGCACCAACATTTCACTGAAGAATGCATCAACATGACATGGGTCAGCTGGATAGCACTTTGCAGGCAATTACCTTATTTACCTCAGTTTCAATAAACAGCAGAATATTTTATGATTAACGCAGTCCAGAGGTTGAGCAGCTGTGAGCCAGAGATCTGGACACACGCTCCTCTCCTCGGGAACACGGTCTGAGAACCGGACCAGGGCTCAGCTCGAGAGGAGAGAGAGAGCTCGTAGTGGATCTAGGGTCTTATTGTCACGGTGCATGTAACTTAAAGTACATTAGAGCTTTACACAGCAAGGATATTTCAAATCAAGGGTTAAAAGATAGAGGGCACTTGGCAGCTCTGTCAGAGTGTGAGGGGCATCAGAGAGTAATTACCCGGCCTCACCCGGCTGCTAAATGCTCGTCAGAGAACTGCAATTTAGTTTTATGGGCCCTCTTCCCAAAACTGAGCATTGCAGGGAGCTGCAGGAAGTCATTCACGCACAAGACCACACAAAGGAGAGACCCATTAACGACATTAGCAGCTGTCGACACTACAGGATAATAACAACCACGACACAAACATAATGGCAGTAATGATCAAAATGAAAATCTCTAAACACCAGACACAAAATCATTGCATTTCCATTTGTGTCCGATACCTTGGATTTGCACTGCTGCTGAAACTCTGCTCTGGATCAAGAGGGCAGCACACAAGGAATATTTTCATTCAGAAATCGGTGCAATCTGTCAAATGGTGTGGGTTTGTGTACCTAGTAAACAGTAGACAGAAAGCAAGAGGAGAAACGCAACCCGGAACAGCCTGTCAGAAAAAAAACAATGGCATCAATTAGTTTTTTCTTTTGAGGAATCATGCTTTCTGTTACCACACTTATTGCTAAGGGGGACCTCTAACATGGGGGTTGTTTTGGGGTCAACCCAGGTTTCGGGGGCACGGACGGGTTCAATTCAAGCTAGCTAGAAACTCCAAAAGCCTGTTTTTGTGCTTGGCTTTTCCCTGCCGTGCCAGTTCTCAGCCAGGTGGCTCTTTTCTGCTCCACGTCTCTCCCGATAGATCATTTCCCCTCCTCGGTGGACTGATACCAGCCTCTGCAATCAGTGCCAACACCATTCGAGACGCTCCAGGGGATGGGGGAGGGAGGCAGCAAGGCAGTCTGGGACGGACAGATTCTACCCAAAGCTGGGATTAAACACCACGAACGTCATTAGTTTCCACTCTGCACTCGGAGGGGTCAAGGCAACAGAGAGATGCGTTCAGCTCGGCTCATTATGTAACAGAATCTGTATCTGCCTACAAGTGGCACAACAGACGCATTGCAAGCTGTTCAAACAAAAGGAGAAGAGTGGGTTTCAGATGTCCGCTGTTGTTCTCCACACAATATTACTGCTGATAAGGAAGCAATGTGAGAATATTGTCAAGATCATTGTTGGATCATCGTTACTTGTTTATCTTTTCCCCTGATTCAGATTGAGAGGAAAAGCTCTAAAAAGGACTTGTGCTCAATACTTTCTGAGCTGGCTGGACTTGAACGAAGGCCACAGAAAACTGAGAAAAATATGTAAATAGAGTAATATTTGAGTGGAAATAATCAAACTGTCCTTTATTTCCTCTCCCATAACTTAAAACACCAGTTGTAAATTACATTTCAGGGGCAGCGTTCTCTGCGTGGAATGTGACAGGCCCCCTCCTCTCTCTCTCTCTCTCTCTTATACATAACCACGCTCCGTTGAGATAAATATGTTTGCTCTGGAACAAAGTGCCTCCATCTGGATAGAGATGTCACAGCTGGAAAACTTCACACTAATAACATATCCCTGGACCCCTGTTATACACAGACGCACACACGCGGATACAAACAACCGCTGACCGAACGAGACCTCGATGTCACAAGGACAGTCTTATTTATTGATGTTTAACGGCAGTATGGCAGCGAAGTTCAAGGCTCCAGGTCAAAGCTGCAGAATAATTCTCAATCGCTGTCCCCTGCTTGGCCAATTAAAACATTCCTGCACCTTGTTTTATTCCCCCTTCTTTCTCTGTTTCGCAGACTGTTGGATTATAGTTTTTCAGGAGTCTAGTGTGAAACTAAAGATTTTAAGTGTCACTAACCAAACAGGTATAGTCTGGAGACCATTAGTCAGCCCTTAGTGTTAATGTGTGAAATGAAGACGGATGAAAAAATAATGGCACCTGGGGAATGACTCTCCTAATGTTGTGATCACCTTCCGTAAAACTACAAAGGTGTGATTTTAAACACATAGCAGCGGCAGATTTAGAGGCAACACAATCATAATAAATCACAGTGTGTTTAGTCATGCCCTGCCGTGCCTGATTCTGTTCGGGAGGTGCTGAAAACATCTGGGCTTTTTGCAGCCTGGGGGGGGCCCGGAGACGGTCGGCCATGTTTAGATTTGTCGTCCACTGCCGCGGACGTACAGAGAAAGGTAGGGGATGTCAGAGGTCATTTTATGGCGTGGGCTGAGGTTAGAGTTTAAAAAAACAATACAGTTTCTTAGGTGAAGTTAAAATGATAATCCTTGATGACAAAACTTATTTTAATACTAGCTTTGGTCTTCTGTCCAGGTGCCTAATGAAACCACAGCCATGTCTGAGAGATGTGCTCATTCTTAATTGCTATTCATCACACCTGGGACTTCATAACACCCTGCTTATCTCATTAGCAAGCCATCTACACAAAAGGGGGTCAAGCCCACCAGCTGACACTCATTTTCTGGAACAGGTAAAGACTAGCCTGAGGAATGCTAGGAATCTGCTTTCTGCATGTGTTGTTACTCAGATCTTTCCAAAATATCCTTATCTGCTTTGTCTGACTTCTCCTTAGCCTTAAACCCATTGTGTCGTCAACAAACACACTTGAGGAATCAAAGAGATCTTGCCAAACATCTGTTGCAAAGCCATTCCAGCACCGCCATGAAGGCAATGACAGACGATCACCTTAAACGAATGCTACTGGATGATAATCACCCTCTGGAACCAGGAACGCTACACCGTTTCATTGTTTGTTTCAAGGTGATAAGAAATGACAGCATTATAGCAACATTTTACATTTTTGCTTAAAAAAAAAAAGTTAAGTTTCACTTTTATTTCCTTTAAATCCCAATATGATTTAGTCCACAGTGCCACCCTGTGGTCACATGAATGTAACTGTTGCTGAAACTCCTTACTAAGATCAATTATATTAACCAACAACAGTCAAAATAAGCATACATGCAAAACATTACAAATATAAAAAGGTTGACGTTCTTTCTATTAACGCTATTACTAAACAAAACTGGAGAAATCTCGGGAAGCAGGTCTATGCAAATGTCTACTGAATATTAAACAAAAGACGAGCCTTTGCTTTTCGGGACTCACCCCCCCAGTATCTGTCCTTGGCCCGGTCAACCCTCACCAGTCCATCGGTGGAGCTTTCCAAACATCAAAGTCTCCCACATCCCCAAGACCTGCAAACAGAGCCCCCCCACCACGGTGCATCAACGCTGCTCCTGCCCTGAATCAAAGAGGGCTGTGAACAACTCACCCTGCAGACTGGAGGAATGCACCATGCGGAGACACCTGTTGCAAGGGCTCCAAAATAGAGTCTGATAGATATATCTATATGCTCAATCCTGCACGGGACATCTGGACACAAACATCAAAGAATTACAAGTTATAGTCTGGAATAATTATATTAGACCCAAGAAGATCAACACCGGCAACGAGGTGACGTCTGGCATTTCACTGTCACTTTACTGGCGTGGGATAGTGGTTGTAGGAAGCAGGAGGTGAATGAGTTTTTCTTGCACGCTTTTTGGAAAGCAAAGTCGTGAAGCAAAGTGTAGAAAACAGACAATCAAATGATTACCAATGGCTTAAACACAAAGATGTCCAATTAAATTCTGAGGTATGAGGTCCTAGTAAGTTGGGAGTGTATTGGAGAACTTTCAAAGTCTTCCTGAAAGCACACAAAAATACAACAACCCACGATTACCAACTTAAACAACAAAAGAATGCACTCCATTATCTCTCGCATCTGGAACCCATCACTGTTTCTCTGTCGAACGATGCTTCACTTCAAAGTGTTTGCTTTTATAAAATGATCCGGGGGAAGGGGCACAGCACAAGCTGCAGGCAGCCAAGGTCTCACAACACACGATAAGTGTACTCGCAAGTGTTTCTCCAGCTGAGGAGATAAGACTGTTTTCGAGCACTGGGATGGAAACTTTCTTTCCAGCTGCAACAGTGAAAAGAAAGGGGGGAACTTGTACGACTCGCACTAAACTTGGAGAGAGAAATCGAAAAACAGTCAATTCGCTTTGAAGACGGCAGGACGGCAGCGAGGGTGATGTCCGGCAGAAGCGTCCTCCTGCAGCTACCCTGTGAAAGCCTTCATTCATGCCCGAGACAAGCGCGGCTTTCTTCCTCTGCCCCCCCACGCCTGTCTTTCAGTGCTGGTGCTCTGTGTGCACCTCAATGCAAACCTGGGAGATAGTGCCAGCTCCCCCTGCTCCTGACTGCAGAGCTAACTTCTCACACGGAGCCAGATCTTGCCCGACTCCAGGGCCGAGCCCGAGTCCTGCCCCCACAGCAGTCCCAGACACAGAGAAACAATTCATCCCGCAGGAGAGGGAGGGGATGGGGGGGCAAAGGCCAGCGAAGAGGACGCAAAGAAAGCAGACGAGAGTGTGCTCAGAGTGGGGCTTTTAAACAGCGTCCCACCAGGCCCTGTCGTCCGCCCCCCACTCCCGCAACGATAACACAGTCGTGACTACATTATTGTTTTTCTGGGAGGATGTTTTTAAATATGCCTCATCGTTCTCGGTATTAGTTCTTGATACTTTGTGGCTTCAACAATAACAGAATTGTTCTGTTCCAAAATTGATACTGAATTTAAAATGTAAAAGAGAGAAAAGGGAAGGAAGCCAAAGACAGACCCGCTTTGAAGTCTTTAGTTAAAGCACGGCCTTGGACATTAAAGGATGTTCAGCAATAATAAGAGCAAAGCCCGGAGGATAAAAACTTAAGCGCACTTGAAGACAGCCTTTGTCGTCGTGTTAGGCGTGTTTCGGCTCATTACCGCTGCGTTCAGATGGAACTGCGGCTGAGCGCTTGGCTCCAACACTGGCGATCTGCTGCGATTACACATAATTGTTGTTGAATATGTAGTTGTTGTTCAATCTGAGCCTATCATTAGGATTGTATACAAAAGGTGTATGTATTCAATGAGCACGTGGCCCCACGTATGCGGCCACATTCGGTTTTAAACTCCAGCCCAAGAATTTGAGAGTCTTTGGACTACAGTTCATGGTAAACTCAACATACTCTCTCTTTGGGGCCAGTTATATTTCCGCCACCAGTATAGATTTACTCACTGAATGATGCACAAATAATAAAACTTCAAAAATAACTCACAGTTGAACTGTTTACCGTGAACTGTAATATGCACTTTAAGGGTAAAGAAACCCCTCCATACATTCAGTAACGCCACTGAGCCGAGGAGTCACTAGAAACGGAACGGGACATTTCCCAAGATGCATCAGGACCAAACACACTTACATGTTTAGTACCGTCATGTTGCAAATCCTGGTATAAGAGGATGAGAGTTTGGATAAATTAGGTCTTAGTTGGAAAAACAGCACAGGGGACACAAAAACATCACAAAACAACATGATGTCTTCTTTATTTTAATCCGTTTGGCTTTTTTCAGTAACTCCTCAGTGATGCCTTTTACTAATATGAATTTAATAGCAGCATGTATTATTTAGCTTAATTGTTATTTTATACTATACTGTTGACAGGTTTCTTCCCATCACAGGGGAAGGGATAAAGACATGACTTATAATCCCAAGACAGTTGGTTTGACCCCAGTGTCATATTTTGGCTGGGGGTCTTTACATGCCCTTGGAGACGATCTTGTCAATCGCACATCAATCCCAATCAATACGAACAGGTTTGTTTGTTCTCTCAACAGCTTGACAAAGCCTGTTTCTTCAAATTGAAATTCAGTACATTTAATTCAGACAGGAATATTAAATATGCCACCATTTTTCTTTTTGGATAAGTTGGCCGGTTTCATGTCTGTCACAAGGAAAATAAGAATTAATATAATCATAAAACATAAAGAAAGGGAGGGATATTGTAAGCAGCTTTAAGAAAGCAGTATAAATCAATTTCAAAAGGGCGACAAATACAATTAAGTCTGCCAGAGTAGAGCGGACATTAAAAGAGACAAACGGAGGTCAAAGACAGCGCGGTCGATTAAAAACGAAAAAGCATTGACTCTGAAAATGAACGGAGGGTTGTAAACAATGACAAGTGAGTGAACCAGCCTGGCAGATATTACTTAGGGTATCTGAGCAGGATTGATTGAGCAACAGGCACACAACACAAGAATCGCATCACCTGACCCCGTGTGCCAGTCGCTCGTATACATGTGTAACGAATGTACAAATTCCATCCTACTAATTAATAGCACTTGAACTCTCAAAGGATTTAGCACTAAGCTTTCCTCTCCTGACACAACAGAAACCTATACCTGCACCTTCAGTGACACAACCAACACATACTCTTATCCTCAGACATTCCTCTCTGCTCACTCACTCACTCGCCCTTCACTGTGAAGAAGTAAAGTCTACAAGCCTATTGGCATATTCTTTAACACCCAGAGAGAAAGGGGAATTTGAAACCTTGCCTTTTCTTCTCAGCATCCACCGCCATAACTGACAACAAAATGTGTGCCTTCCTCTGTCTTTCTTCCTTTCCTTCTCACTTTCTTTCTCTCTCTTCTCTCAGCTTTCTTTTCCGTTCCTGAAGGCTCCCGTTTGTAATCTCCTACAACATGGTACAACTTGAGAAAGGGAGGGAGGGAGGGAGGGAGAGAGAGAGAGAAAGGAAGGCTGGAGGGCAGAGGAGAGAAACCTGAAACCTCAGGTTGTCTTCAAACACTCCAGATTTTCTCTCACTCTCTCTCTCTTTCTGTTTTTCCAACATTGGTTGCCTTGCACTGGATGTCTGAAGGAAGCGAGGTACGGCGACAGATTTCTGCCCTAGAGTCACAAGAGTTAGAGTAGCCCTACATATTTCGGGAATGGAAAATTAAACCCTTAGGATTCTATTTGGAAAGTGTAAGTGCAGTGACCCCATTGCTTAAGAAGTTGTATTTTGTATAGGCTAAACCTCCTGAACATTAAAGATGAACCACAAAGCACAGTAAAAACCGTGATCAGAGAAGTAAATACAGCATACAGAGTACAATACAGAGTAAATGTGATGTAATGTTTTTATATCAGAACACAAAGCTTTGATTGTTTTAATCTTAACACAGCTGTGTGGAACTCCTTATAATGTTTGCATTTCTCAACAGGGTTTTAGATATGAAACCCATTAAAGTGTTGCAAGTGCAATGAATACACTATGCAATCAAAAACAAATAGAGTAGACTTCCTCTCCCACATCCGCTAGATTAACGAATCTGATATGCAGGCCATGAATGGGTTAAAACTCTACATTTAGTGTAAAATCAAGACTTCGTTTTAAAAGAAGACTTGCATAATCAGTACATGGTCTGTGTTAGGAGACGCTGTAGACTTAAGTTTTACAAGGTATGCCAAAAAACAACAATAACCACGAATAGCCAACGGAGGTATCATTTGGGTTCTACCACAGCAGCATATAAACGGCCGGCCATCGCCTCCAGCTCAGTGCCTGCAGTCACATGTGAACCAGTCCCAGCACAGATACATCTGAACTGGTTAAGGATGTCACCTGCAGCAGAACGCAAACCTGATGCACTGAGGAGCCCCCGGACCGGAGCTGGCCTCCTCTTAAAAGCAAGACCATTTCAAGGTTATGGATTGTTAAAAGCATCTCTCTCAAATTAGCATTTAGTGGGCCGAGAGACTAACGCAGAGCTTTCGTGAATGTAAAAGAGCGATCGGCAGACCGAAGATGGATACGAAGTGACCGACGTAGACATCTCACCATGAAAAACATTTCATTTTAGATGAGCTACAGATTGTGTTTGCTGTATAAATGTGGCATCAAACACCAGGGAGTAAACGGCGCCACACGACAAGCACACACGTGATTCGCCATGGGGACAGTATCGGTCACGTCAGTCGAAGGAGCAAAACTGGAAAAAACTGTGCCGTCCCCAGGGATGCTCAGCCCAATGGTTCCCATCTATTAATAGGAGAGGAAACAGGAAAGCAAAGCCACTCCCTTGAGCTCAGTAGACATCAGAAAAGATGTGCCAGCTGTACCCTTCCCCCCCATCCCTACCACCAACCTCTCTCTCTCTTTCTCTATCTCTCTCTCTTTCTTTCTCTCTCTCTGCTGAGGAACACAAGGCCAGTCTAGTTCACTGCACACAAGTTGTTTGTTTCTTGATTTGTTTCTTGTTTTCTTGTTTTGTTTGGCGTGTAAAGCACAATATTATACAAAACGATGATGCAATCGTGGGCAACATCTGGGCGGACGCTGCCACTGCGCTGAATTGCTAACTGCTGGCTGACAAGGCTGGCAAACATTTATTCATTTAGTCAGTGAGTTAGTTTCACTGCAAAGTTAATGACTTTTCTAAAACACATTAAGAAATATTGATTCTATTGCATTTCATTTTATATTACTTTATATCTCACGCCTTTCTGCAAGTTGATTCTCAGTCAGGAAGGCACTCGACGTAGAATAACACACAACACAAGGACATATTATGCAATAATGTATGCAGCGAGGGAAAATCGAATACAAGATACGACAAAGGCAGCAACAACACAGTATGCTTGAATAGTAGCTCGAATTAGGCTAATGTTTACAGCGTTCTGCTTCCTCCTGTCTACAGCAAGTCAGACTGGAGGAAAAATAAATATGGTTGGTGAAAAATTAAACGAATAGGAAGTTTGAACAGGGCCAGGTCAGGGTCCGCGAGCAGCACAGTAATCATTAGCATTCGACTGTGTGGGGAAATGTCACATGTGCCTTTGAGCCTATCGTGCCATTTCCCTTCTGTGATACGGCGATCTGAACCAGACAAGTTACAGAAAATCTAATAAGGCGAGGGATAAAATGCTGCTGAGCCTCCGAATAATATCATATCAATCCTCGATATACACTGCTGGGAATCTGGAGCTGCTGCTTATTCTACTTTCAAATTAAAATGAACATGACTATCTGACAGTGCGGACCAAAGACTGTAGGAGAGGGTACGGCATCTGCCAGGGGACAGAACGGACAGGAAATAAACTCAGGTGTCATGACCAGCCACCCAAGCTAAGCCACGCTAAGCCATCTTCTGTTACAACAGATAGGAGTCGGCCACCGTGCCATTCTGTATGTCAGTCAGTTTTCCCTTTGCCCTTTGTGCCTGTCCCTCAGTGTTAATATCCAGGCCCTCACACACCCACAGTAGTTGTCAAGCTGTTTGTGCCACCCAGTGTTTTAGAGTTATATTCCAGGACAAAACTCATGTCAGCCATTGTTTATTTCACAGAGTACCTCATCAGACTGACGGCCCCACCACAGAGAAATGGACAAAGGTCCAGCTACCATGGGGGCGCCTGCCATCCCCCCTAGTGCGAATGTACCCTGCTGGACGGCACAGTTCACCGCGTTCAGTCACTGACAGGCCGCGTTGGCTTCGACGCAGCAGAGCAGCGCTGTTCAGCCTGAGACCACTGGGGTCGGCTACGCTTGCGTAACAGCAAGCAGTTATGTAACTCATGTCTGCGGGGTCTCTCTCGCCTCGCCTCCCCGAGACGACGCCTGTCAGGATTGTTCTGTGCTGACTCTTCTCGCGACTCCGCAGCGATTCCTGGTGGACTGAGGCAGCTGAGCACACATATCCCCCCCCAGCCCCAAAGCCTCCTTTCTCTGCCCCCTGTGGAATCTCATTCTCTCTGTAAAACCCCTTTGTTGGTTTCTGTCTGATTCAGTCCACCCCCCACAGCTCATCCGTCTCCAGAGCCCCCCGTTGCCGTGCCCCTCCAGCCTAGAGAGTCCCAAATGAAGACACACAGACTCTCTTCTCTGCGCCCGAGTCCGTATCCACTTAGCGAAAGTGAAGCGCGGTGAAGTGTTTAGATAAAGGCATTGTACATATTGATTGATTGATAGCACTTGAAAGCACTCTACCTTTCTTTTCTCGTTCTTTCTTTGGTGGTGACCCTGCCCTCTGTGATCGTTCGTGCATCACTTTCAACCACAACTAATGGTCTCGCTCTCCCTCAGAGTTGGCAGTGAGTTCAGGAGTGACAGCGCTCAAGTCTGACCAAACCAAGCCTTATAATGGAGTCACCCCAGCGTCAGCTCCTTAGATTCAGGGTCCACTGGAACGCTGTAGCCCTTTATCCTTTATCCCTTTACCCTTTATCTAAATGTGATATGGCATACCCTCCACAGGTAGCCTGACTGACTGTCACATATTTCCTGTTCCTTCCCAGTTCATAGAGCTGCAGTGAGATACGTGCCTGTACCGTTTTCAGATGCTCCCTGCGCTGAGAGAACCTGCAGTACAGCCGTTCCTGAGCTGACAACCCTAAGGGGTTAACTGTGCCGTACTTTTCAAAATAGCACCTGAGCAGCAAACTAGAATTCCTCACAGACTTCAAGAAGAGGGACCACTATGTCATATAAGCATAAACACACACGCTTGTGTACAGTTTGCTGTGTGTGTCATCTGTGTGTGTGCTGTGTGAGGCCTGAGCAGAAGCTTTATTGCCCCTCGGTATGCGACTGTCTAGGAAAGATGACCCTGTTGCCCTTCTCCTCCCTTTCCACCCTGCTCCAGGGGCCAGAGGGCAGGTATACACAGTGCACAGCGCACTGTTTGCTGTCGTTATCACCAGACAGATTCACAAAAAAAGTGTATACATGAACAAACAGACCTAGACACTGACCTACGCCATGCTAGGATTCAGAGACTACATTTCATTCGTTATATAATTCATATAGGCCTAATGGTCACAAAGGTCCCAAATCTCTGTGCGAAAAGTTGGCTCCCAGAAAGCCTCTCCTAATTTAATAGAGTGAGTCTGAAACACGGCTTCAAAGACGTCAGACATGTCTATTGACTACTTCAACTGCAGCTGAACTGGAGTTTGTCCGTTTTGTCTTTCCCCTGCTCTTACTTCTCCCTAATGTTGCGCTGCCATTTACAGTTCAATACAACAAGAATGAGTTTCTCCTGTGGCTGTTGCGGCTGCACCTGTATTTAAAACTTTTTCAGAGAATCACAGCCTGTTCGCTTTGTGCTAAAGGGTAAATGGTAACGGGTGAATGTAAATAAAACCTAAATATATCAAGGAGAAGATGTCTACTCCCAATTAAAAATAAAAGTAGCTTCTCTCCCACTGCATAGCTCACATATTGCATCACACTAAATCAAACAATAATGAAAGAAGACCAGTGATTCACCTCAATACCGTGCAAATACTGCTTCCGTAATAAAATACATCATCATGCTTTCCAGGATGGTGCATCTCTGTTACACAGCCTGGCTTCTGCACCTAACAAAAGACTCCTTGATTCAAGCGGAGAACAAGCGGTTTCGCTGTGCGCTGTCGGAGTGAACGGACGGCACGCGTGGCCCGGAGGTGAGATAGTGACGGACCAATGCAGATCCAAGCCGTTGAGATACAGTCTTGAGTCATCAGTTGTGGTTATGCATTGCCAGGAGCTGTAAGACCCGTACCAGTGAGGTCATCAGCCATCAGAAAGGGAGGAAAAATGCAAAATACAGAACTGTCCTTCATTGTATACATTGCAAAATACTCTGAATGCACACAACTGCAAAACAGCCTTGATCTCTGTAAAAGTAAATGTGTAACTGTTTATTAGTCTCATGTTGACAATTCACACTATAATAAAGTCAGATATATTTAAGGAAGGTACTGTTATTCTAATAAACTAAAAATCAATTAAGAAGGGGATTGTACAATTTACACAAAGGATTCAGATTGTATTCTTTACTATTAAATCTTTTTTATTCTTCTTGTCTCCCTCTAAAAACTGCAGATCAAAGTGTGCTCTGATCTTGCCAAAGGGGAGGTGGGTGTGGTTCGTTTCAAATCTTTAAAAAAAGTCTTATCTGGAGCCACACCTTCTTGTTCAAATTCATATAATAACAGCGTGTTCAGGGAGTCACGAAAGACCGCATCTGAAGCGTGAGTTAAGCAAGACATGCATTCGCAAAACAATTACTGGCTGGTTGCATTTCTTTTTAATTAGCCTATTTTTAAAATGAAGATAAATTACTTATTTATGCGTTTATTTTAATTAGGACCCCCCGGGAGAATGATTTTGAGATTGCGAACGTTGCCTATATGTAATTAAGATCACGGTCCATCTTCAGGGAGGAAGGCAGGCCTCATTAGTCAGTTTTCCGATTTCAAACACACGAGAGCTTGTTCACGTGAAGATCAACAGCTGTCCACAATTCATGACAATCTTATGAAAAGACCTAAAAGTCTGTTACAGGCATAAACAAAAGTGGATTCAAAACCATGCTGGATAGCTTGGCCAGGAACATGTAATTACAGCTACTTCTTAGTCAAGCAGGTGCATTTTTTTAAATCCTAAACAGCTCATGGCAACTCAGGGTAAACGGATTACACAACACTACAGTTTGCAAAAGGCAGGGAAGCCTGGGATTGACCGTTTCGGGCAGAGAACTATGCAAAGCCTGCCAGGTGGGGCTACCTGCGCTCTCTCCAGGTAACCAAGCTCCTTCTGCGGCTTAAAGGAAATCCCGGGAGAGAGGTCAAGAGGTGGCCTGTTCATTAGGATTCATTACCTCTAGCGCGGCAGGGAGACGGCAAACACAGGGCAGACCCAGACACCTGCTGCCGGCGGAGTCACTCATCTGCAGCTCGATGAGGCAGCTTGTCAAGAGCATTGGAAACAAAACAGGAACGCTGCACTTTTACAACAACCCCACAGCGCCGCACTACAGGGCTACAGAAGGCCACCTATTTCCACCGCCTAAAAAGCTTAATGCAAACAGGCTGACGATTCAGTTTAGACCTATAAATATTCCATCTACGCCGCTGAATCCAGCCAACACGGGACACAGGGAAGACAGGGAAAAAAAATTATTAAAAAAAGATAATGTTCTAGCCAAGAAATAATAAAAAGCAAGCATCTCAGTTAGAACATTATCTCTAGTAAACTCGTCATTTTCCCACACAGCCAGATTCTCCTAACAGTTAAATATGGGGTCTGTGGTTCCTTCATAATGTGCAGACCCCCCCTCCCGAACACACAGAGGAGTCGGGTTATTAAAATCTCAGCAGAAGGGGATTTAGTTAGAAATGGCGCTGACCCCCCTCCGTGATCGAGAAGCACAATGCAGTGGGCTTGGACGTCCCCCAGGAAGGAGCAACTGCAGAGACAAGCCCTGTTCCCAGGACGGGCCCTTAAAAGGGACGCAAACGAGTTTCTCACCGTCCAGAAAATGTGCAGCGAAGGCAAAACGACTGAAGAAAATAAATGAAATGAAACACTCCCCTTTGAGGCTCTGAGAACTGGAGTGCACGCAGCTCAGAGCTCACATCTCCATGGCATGGGCACTGATCCACAGTGTTACCTAGATACTGTCAGCGGGCCGGAGAAATCACTTGTGTTGCGTGCAGTGGGAAGGCTCGGCCGGGCCTCCCTCATGACCCGCTGGAGACCGACACGTCCCTGGCAGGCAGCGGGCGCAGCCAGGGGGTGTGTCGAATGGCAACAATGGGGCAGAGCGGGGCATTTCAGCCTGACGGTAAACTGGCAGCGATCGGTGCCTCTGGAGTCATTAGTCATGAGGAGGTGTCTGGCTTTTGCAGATTACAGGCTGGCAGCCGACGCCGCTGCAGTTCTCCGGAGATCTGGACAGAACCATCTCCTCCAGCAGCTCTCCGTTGCTCGGAGACTAGTGCCAACACCAGATCAACACTGTGCCCTCCCCGAGAATCGCAGATTACAAGGTTGTACCCTACTGGCGTTTAATTTACCATCAGGAGTCACTTTATACTACTGGTAAATAAACAAAGGGTTGGACATCGGCTTGTAATTTGCGTAGTAGGTCAGGATAATCATTTGGTCTAGGCTTTGAAAGACCAGATATTACTGAAGGTCTCCTTTGGGGTGAGTCTCAATCCTCACACAATGAAGGCAGAGAGAGGTATAACACAGGAGACAGTGGGGGCAGGGGTGTGAAAATGGTTTACCCTGCAAGCATGAATGTCAGGGATTTGAAGAATGAATTCTTGTAAGGGTTTCACTCTGGACTTCAAACTACACTTGTGTCAGTGAGGAACACCCCAGGGGCGGTTAGCAGCAGACGAGAAAATCAAACCTGTCTTTTTCAGCACATGTCCATCCCTCTGTGAAAACCTTTGCATTTCTTTTGTTTCTCGCATGCAAATGAGCAGGTGACAGGTGACATGAGGCTGGCGCTCAGGTCTGTAATTGGATTCAGAACAGCAGCTCTGAATGACAGCTGGCACCGGGGCAATGGCAAATTAGCATTTAGTGGGCCGAGAGACGAACGCAGAGCTTTCGTGAATGTAAAGGAGCGATCGGCAGACCGAAGACGAATACGAAGTGACCGACATAGACACCTCACCATGAAAAACATTTCATTTTAGATGACCTACAGTTTGTGTTTGTTGTACTAGTGCCGCATAAATGTGGCATAAACACCAGGGAGTAAATGGCGCCACACGACAAGCACACACGCGATTCGCCATGGGGACAGTATCGGTCACGTCAATTGAAGGAGCAAAACTGGAAAAAACCGTGCTGTCCCCAGGGATGCTCAGCCCAATGGTTCCCATCTATTAATAGGAGAGGGAAGCAAAGCCACTCCCTTGAGCTCAGGAGATATGAGAAAAGATGTGCCAGCTGTACCCTTCCTACCCCCCCACCCCCATCCCTACCACCAACCTTCTCTCTCTCTCTCTCTCTCTCTCTCTCTCTCTCTCTCTCTCTCTCTCTCTCTCTCTCTCTCACTCACTCCCTTGGGGGGGATGTTTCATAAAAGCCAAGCCTCCAAATACAGTCAAAGAGCGACGGAAATGGCTTCTGACAGACCAACACATTCCAGACTCCCATCCTATTTCTCTTTTCAATTCCTTGTGCTGAAGAACTCACTGTGGCTACCAAAGCTTTTCCCGGTGATTAAAAGACACTACAATCTGCGCCATCTACAGCTGTTCGGCAGATTTCGTAACCCCCCCAGACCCCCGTAAATCTCTGCGTCTCGGCCTATTTAAAGTACGGCAGGACAGGGCCTCTCCAGATGCATGCAATGCCTCCTCTGAGCTCGGAGAGGCTTCTGAAAGACTTCAAGTGCCCATTATAGGCTGGCTTTTGAGTGAAGCGGTTTGGGGAGAGGAGGAGAGAAAAAAAAAGATTAAAATGTCAGCGCCTGAAGGGTGACAGTGCTGCAGTGTGTGTTTATCTCACGCAGGACAACAGCGTTAAGAGCTCAGGAGGTAGCATTTCAGTGTCCAAAAGGAAGAAGACCGACTCCGTATGCCACGTGCTTTCCTCAAGATATATTTTCTTATCTACCTCCGAGGCCGAAAGAAGCATCACAGACAAGAGAAGACTGTTCCTGAATCTCAAGGACAGAGTGCATTAGATAAGGGAAGGGGAGGATAGTTGGGTTCGTTATACCGTAGATGTGTGCGTGGCGGAGAGAGAGAAGGAGAATTAAGTGTTTTAGCCGTCGGGATTCATCTCAAGCAGTGGAAGTGCTGATCATGAGTAACTGTGGAGGTTAGCGAAGTGCATGGTAAAGGGTTTTCTCAAAAAGGTAGCACAGAAGTAAAAAATCACCGCAGGACACGACCTCGGGGTTTTAGCCACAAGGAACCGAGATGCTCTACGGCCATCTCTATTGGAGGAGAGGTTGAGAGTGGCAGTTGGGGGCGGGGCCTGCACTCGGTTCTCGTGCCAACACCACATTCCACACGCAGGTGACGGAGTGCAATTTTTCCGACTGTGATGTCGAAATACGTTGCCGGTGTGGACACATTCCTGTTCAGGAAAAAGATCCATCTGTCGCCTAGAGAGAAACGACGTTCTACAGAGCGTCCTCAACATTTTCTTCCCACACACTCGTAAAACAAAAAGCCAGTTTGAAAGAAACGTCAGGTCGGTGCATGTCGTCTCACGGCAAGGTGTTTAAACAAGACAATTGCGCACAAGGAGCGCTGGACCTGATGACAGTTATTAGTTCTTCTCTTCTTCCACACAAAACGAAAACCTTCTATGAAGAATTGCTTTGTAACCTGTCAGCAGCAACTTTTTAATCTATCTGTACCGAGGTGTGCCAAAACCAGCTCTTGTTTTTACTGTCCATTACAGTGTGGTGCACACAAATAGGATATCAAACGACCTGTAGTACTTATCCTGGGTTCTAAGACAATGCAATTGTCCACAATACTCTATTTTATTGTAGTTGTTTTTTGTTTGTATTGTTTATCATTTTCTTGGAGAATACGCATATATAAAATGAAAGAAAGCATCACCCAACCCAAGCCACTACCTCCCTTCCCATCCCCCCCACCGGATCTAATAAAACCAATCTCCTCTTAAAACTAATTGCATTTTGACCAGTAAATTATTAATGAAAATACAGCCATTTCAGAGTCATTAGGCCTAGCAATTACCAGGAACTAATATCAGCCACATAGATAGAACAAAACGCATTAAGAAAAGAGGAAACCAAGCGCGTTGAATATTCATGGCATTCTGGTGGGCGAGAATCGGCACAGAAATGTGCAGGAGGGTCAAACGGGGATGTTCATTTTCCTGCTGGTGCCAAGGAAAACGGAGGGAGGGAGGGAGGGACAGAGGAGGAGAGGTGGAGGGGCTTTGAGATATGTAGTCAGGTCTGTGTGTTAGGGCTAAAGAGAGACAGTGACAGGAATAAACAAAGGAGACTACAGAGAATAACATCAGGGAGGGAAAAGGTGCCCCAGATCTTATCAATATCTTCTCGAACTGCAACATCAGAATGTTGGAGACCTGGCAGTCGGAGCCGCCATTTTAGTAGGGTGCATGTGCTCACCAGGGAAGGAAACATGACAACATGTTCTCGTTCATAAATGACGACCACAGGCACGAGAAAAAGAAATGAATCTGCATCAATCACCAGTTAAACTCCCATCCCCCCCTTTCCAATGAGTGTAACCATCTCAATACCATAAAAGTCCATTAACAATGATTAAAGTGTGCCGGGGAGGTGGTCTCCAGCTAGCTACACTGACAACATTGATGAATGCCTCCTCCGAGAGAGCTATCCACTCGCTTCTCATTAGGAATTTGGCTTCTGTCCTCAGTCTCACTGCCGCGTGTGTTTTGGACAAACAGAGAGAGCGAGGAACAGATACATCCTCTATGCCACACATATTGTTCAAAGTCTCATCCAGGGCAGAACAGTAGAATTCTGTGCAGAATGTCAATCCCAGCTTAAACCCTTTTTATGACGCGGTTGACTACAATTCAGCCAGGCATCCTGCACACGGGCAGCCACATCGATGGTGGATTATCATTTAAAAGCATCGATAATCTGCAGGCCTGCATTTACACCACGACGGCCAAGATTCTTAAAGATAACGCCGGCTTTTGTAAACATGGAATAAAACAGAGAGCAAAGCACCGGAGCCAAGGCCTGGATTTCACATTGTCAGCACTCGGTAGAAAGCCTCCTGCCTCTATTAAACTAACCACATTTGCACACTGCAGGACAGCAGTGGTTTACAAAACATGTAATGTTCAAACCTCGGGAAAGGTAGATGCACAGATGAAAGCAGGACTGCAGGAGGAGAAAGCAAGGTAAAAACAAAGAAGTAAAATAAGGCATGAGGAACAACTCAGATTGACATTTCTAATTGACTTCATAATAACACTATCAATCATTAGGTCACAAATTCATTTCTAATTTATATACCATCATCATCCGATATCAATCCACTGCCTGATGAAGGCCTCCCTAAGATGTTTCGATAGATACAGATAGATAGATAGATAGATACACTTATACATGTATATACTGTATATACATGCAGTTAGGGCCTTAAATATTTGAACAGTGACACAATTGTCATCATTTTGGCTCTGTACGTCACCACAATGATGCTCTGCCAGGCCTGCACTGCAGCTGTCTTTAGTTCTTGGGCGTTTTGCCTTCAGTTTTGCCTTCAGCAAGTGAAATGCTGCTCAATTGGATTCAGGTCGGGTGATTGACTTGGCCATTGCAGAACATTCCTCTTCTTCACCTTAAAAAAGTATTGGGTTGCTTTCGCAGTATGCTTCGGGTCATTGTCCATCTGCACTATGAAGCGCCGTCCAATGAGTTTTGAAGCATTTGGCTGAATCTGAGCAGATAATATCGCCCTAAACACTTCAGACTTCAACCAAATACAAGGGAACCACAGGTAAGGTATCCCACAGAACTGTGTTCTTTCCTGTTTATTTGCTCTTTAATGTCTGTACTGTTAAACGTTAAACACAAAGCACAATAGGCAAAAGAGGCCAAGAATCACACAGTACAACGTGTGAGAAACAAGAGGGCTGAGCATTAAGACTAAGTCTCTTCAACATAACAAGACAGCAATAATCCTGCCTAAGATAACAAAAACAGGACGGGACCGTTTCCCCTCCGTGACGCCGGGCTGCAGGAGAAAGCGCTCCAAGCGTCTGCAATCGTGTCGGCGCTGATAGGTGCCCATCACAGTTAAAACAGTTGTAGCCACAGGAGCAGGGCCAACAATGGGAGCAGTGTTTGGAGAGGCCGCCTGGTGAGCAAACGAAAACAACGAGGGGCAAGTACAATCATAAATCTGTGCAGTCGAGCGTGGAGCCAGACGTGCAGTGCGTACCTGCGCCGAGTCAGCAGAAGCAGCGGCTCCCAACCAGCTGTTGGGATATGGAGACGTGTCCCGACCTGCGGGGAGCCGAGCCGGAGGAGGAGGACCTCACCTGCTTGTGTTGGCAACGCACAGAGCTGCCAACACCCCCCCCACACTGAACCTCATCTTAAATAACAGCAGTGTTTAAAATAGAGAACCAGAACAACAAATTCCTACCTGTGGGAGCCACGTCAGCTGTGGGTCTGGAGGGAGATCGGTCACACCTTGTCGAACAGGTAAACTGCTTTGACACTTCTCTCCCTTTCTCTCTCACCTTCCCTCTCCTCATCATTTCCCTCCCTTTTCTTGTCCCTCCCTCCTTTGAGTCTTCTGTCTGCTTGTGTTTCACCCAACTCCTTCCTCCACCACCCTCTCTCTCTCTCTCTCTTTCTCTCTCTCTTCCACCCCTCCTCTCTCTCGCTCTCTCTCTCTTTCTCTCTCTATTCATCTTCAGCTGGGCATTAGGTTAATTGTGCCCCACCTCTAATTACCCCAAAGAAAATGTGGATTCCAACTGAGAGTCCAGGTGTGTGGGAGTGTAGGCAGGGAACCACATACCTGCATACACACCTACAGCAGTCTGGATCAACCCAGTGTCTTGCGTGATTCCAAACAATATATACGTCTCGAACCAGACTGCTAAGCCTTGCCATTATATATAAACACACATACAAACACATTCATTTGCACTGAGCAGGCAGCTTGAGTTTCATCCCAGGAGTCTTGTTAAATTCTCCCTCACTCCTTCAGACCGAACTCACCATCATTCAAAAAAGCGATTGATCATTAAAACCCGATTTGATTCAGTGCCCTCTCAGTACGGAGCAGGATTTTAAAATCAAGCGCACAAAGGCAGAGAAATTCACAAGCAACAAACTGGGTGCCACACAAGTATACGTATTGTCATGAAGCAGTCATCTTTCGTGTGTCTTTGTCGATGTGTTTTGAGGTTGTGAAGAATGAATAACATCTTTTAATTGTTATTTTTAATTTCATGACTTTTTTCCTGTTGCAGGCCCTTTTGCATTATTGATATTATTTCACATACTGAGATGAGCCACCCTCTATAAGAAGCAAAAAATCAGGACATGCATCGACTTGCAAATAATGTGGTTATACTTTCAATCACTTCTGCAAGATCTGTTTCAATGTGCAACATGAGCACCCTTTAACTTTTCATTACAGCGCCTTGTAAGATCAGAGTGTCCCAAGACATAAGAGCCAGCCAAATAAGATCATCATAATCTCACCTGATGTGTGAATGATCACGGATAACCCTCTGCCAGTGTTGCATAAGGCGATTGGTCTATTTTTGAGACGTGGTGACTCACACGGAGATGTCAAGCCCATTCAGAAAGTGTTTAGTAACACCAAGGTGGACAACCACGCGTTTCCGAGTAGCTTGCTGTTTCGCAACACAACAAAACCGGAGAGGGAGAGAGAGAGAAGCAACCCATCCCACTTGTGACAATAATAACCTGCGGCTATTACTGGAGATGGAAACAGAAACTGGAGACCGCAAAAATCACAGCTGAGGATTAAATAAAAAACTGGAAACTTCAGTCAGAACCTGCCTCCTATTAACCCGTTTTCTGTCTCTTCCACTACAGGGTTAAAATCCTCAACAAAGTTTCAGTGTGTAAGCTGGCGCGCAGCCCTATTTATTGTCCATTTGAAGTCTTTTCTGGTTGCATTAATCCTCCTTGCTCAGTCCCATGGGCTGGCTCTCAGCCACACAGGACAGAGAGATTAGGATCGGTCTATGTAGGAGAACAGGAGGGGGGATAGGCCTGATTTCTGTTGCATATTATCTGTTCGTTCTGATTTCCAGGAAAATAACTCTTTGTTACTCAACCCTTAAAAGTGCTTTGGATTTTATTTATTTTCTTTGAGAACTTGGGCTTAAGTATAATAACGGGATTACATCATTGTTTTTAGTCTGCGCCTCTGTGAAACACTGAAGGACAGACCCACAGTGGGTATGGATTAAGCCTAATGCATGGTAACAAATTACAGGGATACCTAATGGATGTTTCAGGTTAGATAGTGAGTTCTAATGTGGATTCCCCCCCCCCCCCACTGCTGCCTGTCAATGAGTATTATGGATCACCTAATGCACACACTCCTCACAAGTTGTTGTTTTTTCCACCTTAAATAATTCAATAAATAAATTAAATAAGATCAAATATCAGCAGCCTAAACAGTGCCAACAGTTTGTGATTTTAATGTACAGAGAATGTTTTCAAGGGCATTTATTTACCACAAATACTGCATGAGCACGTCCAGAAATACATCGACGACCCATTTAAGGTAAGACTTAGTCATGGGGATCTACGACACAAATCAAGATTGGCACAGTAGAGTCCCTTTAATGCAAAGCGCCCGGAGAGGCGAGACAGCGTATCAGAGCAGTGCCAGAGAGACGGACTAAAAGAGAAACGGTGTTTAATTCGGGATATAACAATCAGGCTTACATCAGACAAGTCACAAGTTATAAGACAGACCCATCATGACTGGTAGCTTCTTGGGAGTGTCATGCAAGGTTTCCCAAAATACCTTTGAGGCCAGGCAGGCCTTGGCTTGTGTCCTGTGCTTAATGTGGGCCTGTGACTAGAAGACACCATCACTTTTTCTAGGGAGGAGGCAGAGGGACCACACGATGTTCAAACTGTGTCACCTTCAGAGAAGCGCTGCTCCTTCAGAACAGACATGTTTAATTGATTCCTGCACTAAACTGACAATAGCAATCCATCTGGATGATTGGGGAAATCCTTTGGGTTGCTTTGGACACTGTGGCATCTCTGCTGCGATCGCAGAGCCGCTCAACCCGAGCTGAGGGAGAGCCCACGACCCAAAAGCAAGCAGCGATATATCCAAGGGGGGAGAAGAGGGAGAGAGAAGTAAAATTAGACATTCACTCAACTTTTGGCATATTGAAATGTCATCCAAAAAGCTGCCTTTGAGCTTTTTGTGTTTGTAATCGAATGCTTGTCTACTTCACACAGTTTTGTCTCTGCCTGGACAAGAGCCGGAACAGCAGAGTGGGAACAAAAGTTCAGGGGCAGTTCAGAAGCCGCCAGTGCTGGGCAGACTTCCCTCCCTCCCTCACTCACTCCTTTTCTCTCTCTCTTTCTCCGTCTTTACACATCGTGTCACCATTGCCAGCTCGACTCTAATTCCCCGTAATGAGGAGTGAGGAGATGCTGGAAGAGAAGGTCTCTCCACTGAGACGCAGTAGGACACAGACTTGCCCCTGGGGCTGGTGTTCAGACTGGGAGACGGAAGGAGGAGTGGGCAGAGCTGGACTGAGAACTCGCGTTAAATAAAAATGCACATCGTTCTCCTCTCTCTCTGCATCTCTCTCTGCATCTCTCTCCCCCCCACAGTGGGCAGCTCATTTCTGGAGCTCTATCCTTTGGCCTTTATTTCTATTTTTTGATTGAATGCATGGGAAAAGCAAAAGCCTTTCAGGGAGGATATGGGGTCAAGGACTCTACTGCAATTAACTCCTTCCAGTCTGTCAAATTACCATTCTCCATCACTGTGAAGCTTCATGCATTTTTAGATTAAAATTGTATGCATTTTACTATGAATATACATATAAATAATATAATATAAATAACTGAAGACTAGATAGTTCATTAATCACTGCACCAAAAAAACCTAACTAATAAAAAAAACTGTGATACTTTCCCCGAACCTTCCAGGTAGACAAGGGTAAATGAAACGTCTCAGCATATTTACCACAAAGCCCCACTGTCTCCATTTATTAATGGCCAGGACGTCTTTAAAACAAATACACCCTCATCACCCCCGGACCAGTGTTTCCTCCGGTCATCTAGCAAAATAATTGCAGTTGTCATCAAGGCCAAGGGTGGACTAAACAAACTATTAAACCCATAGAGAACAGCTGTCTTTTGGAATTGGTCTGAATATGCTTACAAGAGAGGCACGTTGTATAGTGGGTAATGTGCCAACACCCCAACTTTGAAGAGGATCTGGTAGAAGTTAAGATAATCGCCATGAGAGAAGAGCAGATTGCGCTTTTGGGATTTTTAAGAGATTTCACCGGTAGGATTTATTTCCAATCACATCCGTTCGACTGCATAAGACCGAACTTACTTCCTTCTGCACTTGCTGTTGTGCTCTTCAGCATGAGAATGGACTGTTCGCATTGAGGGGATTGTACAGGACCTACAGCACTTTTACTGGCCCAGAAGCACGAGTGTCGCCCCTCCCTTGTCAAAACACAGCACGCCACAGCAACAATGTTATTTCTACTCAAATACATACATAAATCTGTCTAAGCGCACCTCACTAGGGGATTAAGCCATTGGGTCAGACTCTCATGAACTGCAGTCATAATGAAGGAGGTGGGGTCACACCAAAACATAGTGAAACTGGAGATAATGTGGCCATGGCTCATTCTGCATTACAGCCGGCCAGTAATTAATAGGAGAATACCATTTTGTCCCCCCCCACAATTCCAGCAGCAGCGGCATGTTGTAATCATAAAAGGGGGGGATTAAAATAAAAGGCAGGTCTTAATTAATCCCCTGGGAGAGAGAGCCTAGCCCTGCCGAGAGAACGGGAGGGCGCATGCCACTCTGACCTCATTAGCGCAACAGGACAGAGGCACAATGGTGCCGTTCACCTACTAATTATATTTTCTATTTACTGGCTTTTTTATTATTATTTATTTCTTGTGAACGAATGCACAAAGTCCAGCTATGATTAGATTATCAAGGATGCTGAAACCCACTTCATTATAGTGTGGTGTGTCTAGGGGGGGTGCTGTGAAGACTCAGGGCTCCCACACGCACTTTCGTACAGTGTTGTGTTTCCCGGGAGGAGGTATAGATCGCATTGAGAATGGAGGCAATGCAAGCCTTCTCAAACTGCAGAACGGCTGCAAGAAGATGTATTGATCAAGCACCACAGTGGGAGGAAATACAGGGGACTGGTTCGCCTGGCGGGAGAGGAGAGTAATTCTTCACGGGACCGCTTCCTGTGGCTTCTCGCTCATCAGGTGAATCAGTCTTCCTCGATTGTTCCCCCTTCCCCGATTAATCAAATAGAGGATAAGGACAGGGCTCAAGCAGCCGTCACTTCAGGCCTGGCTTAAAGGGCACTGGGACATTCTCATAGAGAGCACTTTTCATTTCCATTATGTGCAGTTTAGTTGAAGAAAAAAACCTGCCAATGTTGCCAAATCAAAAATAAATATTTAAAATGCCTACAGGCGCTATGCAACTCACATCCTGAAAACGCTGGTGTCATTGTGTGCGATTCTTCCTTCTTCTACATGTGGTAGTAAACATTGTATGGATCTGACTAATGTGTGCATAGTGTTATTGCCCTCGGATTACAGGGCAAACCCCTGCAGGCCCTGCGCTCCATCTCTCTGCGGTCACCAGTACAACACTGCAACACACTGCCCTGCGTGGAAGATCTGAGATTCCTTCTCAGTTCAATCACCTGGTTAAACAAAGGTAAACACAGGCTGTTCAGTTCATCAGTTCAGTGCACTGTCCAGGTGTGTTGTAATCCCTCACCCCATTTGCCTCGCAGTTGCATTATACATTGCAATTGCAATAATTTGCACTTGACGTTATGCAAAAACGAAGTACCTTTTTAAACCGATGCCGTCGAATACGAGCTGCCTTTGCACAGGTTTTATCCAAACCAAATTCAGCATCAGCTAACAGCAGTGCAATAACGGAACACTGATAAAACCATAATCTGTTCAGTGGTGGCCTTTTTAACTTTCTGTGGATTTTCCAGGCTTCAGCAAACTGACAATCATTGCGTTTCTGAAGAGCAAAACTGCTCATGGATCAAAGAGGAGACGCGGGGGGGGGGGAATTGGCTGCAGTATACGATCCTGCATACATTAGCTTCTGCATGCATTTGAATCACATTGTGTAAAAGTCTGGTGGTAAAGCTACGGCCTTTGATGGTGGAAGTATGCAATGAATTCCATTATTTAAATTGCTTTATATGTGAGGGACTAAAATGACTTTCCACTAAAAATAGAGCAGGGATTTCATTAAAATTGGATTTACATTTAAATCAACGATGCAAAACGGAATAGCCGACACGACAGTCAGCTTTCAATTGAGAGCACAAGTGGAAGGGGGGGTGGTGTGTGAACTGCAGTCTCACTTCTGGAAATTGCAGCAATAAAATAAAGATTTGGAGATTAATATAGTTTTTGATGACTCTGGGCTTGCTCCATAAAACAGGAGCGTGATATTAATAAAGAGAGTTGCCCAATCGCTCTTCATTAACACCTTTAGGAAGTACAGCAGTGCTTGTGTGATGGTGAGATTAACACGAGCATTCGCACAAAACAGAGAGAGCAACTGCTACATTCAGGGATACGGTCTGCTTCAGCGCACGAGAGGAAACTCAGTCCGCACTTCCTGCAACACATTGTCAGATAGGGCCGGTACGCTAAACTCAAGTCAAGTTTATACTTTCCTGTTTACAGATTTATTCAGTTGTGATTGAGACGACAAACAAAAGACATGAACTGTTTGACACCATGTATTCTGATGCTAAAAACGTCATCCATCGTTTAGTCTCTGTCTCTCAAAGGGGCATTTATGACTCAGTGGTTAACACAAGGGAAAGATAATCTATATACATCTCTCTCTATATATGTATATTCACACGCTTATATATATAAACATTAATTGAACAGCAGCTGTATTAAAATGTTTTTAAACAGATTAAAATAGCCTTTTTAAACCACATCTAGTGATCATTCGAAGAGAAAAAAGGGGTCAGATCAGAGCTGCGCGGCGGTCTGTTCCTGTTTAATGACATCCACTTATCATAGGAACAGTTTGGTGGGAGTGCCTAGTCTATCCACTATCATTACTGTTTACTAATTAATGACATCGCCAAGACCCATTCGGCTAGACAGAGTGGGAGGCATGTTGTGTAAACACTTAAAATACTATTCTTGTTTGAGCTGATCTCTTATTTACTTACAAGAAAGGGAGACAATATTTGAGTGGAGATCCAAGCATCTGTGATTTGTGGATGTTCTCCAAAATCTGATGAAAGAATGTTTGTATATATTTATTGTATTCCTCTGACTCAATCGCTTGGGATTTCTATGATTTTCTTGTGAACGCTTCTTCGAGAACAGCTATACGTCCACTCGATGGGATGAGGAAGAAAATGAAATGAGCGGAGCAGCAGAAAGGAATGAAAAGATGAATGCATCACAGGTTTTGGGGGATGTAAGTGGGGGGGGATCAGAGCAGCGGTGTGTGAAAAGGGGGGGTGTTGCCGATTGAGGAGGGAACCACTTGAACAGATGATGGCGTTAACACTATTAGCACAGCCGGGCCCCACATTCGCCACCTGTCACCTTCACAGCTTGATTGCCAGGGATTACAATCTGGTTCGGTGCCGTCTGATTCGGTGTGTTTTGTTGTTTTACCCTCCCAAGCCTAACATCAGTCTTACTAGGTGTACAGTGTCTTGTACAGTGTTGTTCAGGCCTTGTGTTCGAGTCCTGGACCTGCATTTCCACGCCTCACTTCCTCTGTCAACCGCAGATTTTGTAACGATTAAAAAAAAATTGTACATCTCTGCACCCACCTTGAATTTCTTTCCCTCCTGTTCTCTCTCCCTCCCTCCCTCTCCGTCTGTCCTTCCTCCGTGCACATCCAAGGCTGAGTCAATTACTTTGGAGGTTGCCATGGAAACCCGGTGGCGCCCATGCCGGGCCGGCTCTGCTTCCTCGCCGGCAGGTGGAGAGATTAACCGTTTAACACCCAGCTCTTCACGCCAGTGCCAAGACGCACCGCGGACACCTTTCTAACACACGCGCCGTCCTGCCGTTTAAAACTGGGCATCCACGCGCTGTCCCCCCCCACACACACACCGTGGGGCCGTCCACACCCCCCAACCCTCCCGTGCTCCAATACACGTCCAGCTCTCGGCACAAACGGACACACAGGGCCGAGCCACCACGTACTCCGACGGTTCTCCGTTAACCGCCACGCAGACAGATTTAACAACCACACCTCCCAGGGAGATCCCGTCTGAAGATTACACCCGACACCCTGGGTCTCGCACCCGTGCATAATCCCTCCATCGGCAGGGTGACCCTCTTCTGTCAGGGCTGACCTCGTTGGCTGTTGCCCTCTGCGCCGAGCCGCGCTTTACGACGCAAAGTAGAACATAAACAAGTACAGCATATGCTACCTTGTGAAATTAATAATTGCAGTCATTCATACGCACACACACCAAATAAGGGACTGCAAAACTTATACAGGTGCTGAAATCACAAACATAGAACTTGTTTCTTATTTATGTCATTGAAAAAAACAAATGTGCTAAGAAGAGCTGCAGTGTGTTTGCCAAAACGCTCAATACTTGGGCATGGCGGGGTTGAGAAGGACGCACACACGCTGTTCTCAGACTGAAAGCGAAGGGTAAATAGTTTGCTTGTTGTTGTTGTTTTGTAAAGGAGACTCCTTTGATCAGTTCTCTGTAATGTGAGAAATCTTCAGAATAATTGAAGCTGGATGTGCAGGGAACACGTGGTTAAGACGAGCCGACTGCAGCCCTCTCCCCTACACTTTAATTTCTGCTCACATCTCCCTCTGCTAGTCCTCCTTCCCCAGATCTCATTTTTAAATCTGGACGACAAGTCAGGATTCTGCGGCACCAAAAAAATAAAACACACCCCCTCGGCTTTGCACAGAAAAACATCATCACAGCAGATAAATAAGCAAACAGAGCAACAAACCGACCCACCAACAGACAGACAGTGGCCGATGCCAATACAACTCAGATCTGAAAGGGGGATTTTGTGTTTTTATGAAAGCACACGCAGCGGCCTCATTACCTCCCAAACTAATGAAGAAGCAGACAAACACAAAGTGACTGTGATTGAACAGATGCGATTTATTCATTTTTTGGCAGGAGTGGGGGGGGGGATGTGTTGGCTGCATCTGAGCCGCCTCATCCAACATCATTCATCCCTGCTGCTGTCGTTCTACCTTCAGCTGAATTAAAACTGTTATCATTCACCGAGTGCATGCTTCACAAATGCTCTCAGCTAAATTACGGACTACGGCAGATCTCAGATTAGCATGGATATAAATACACACACGTACTATATTATAAATATCTATACACACGCACACACACACACACACACACACACAGGCATCGTATTGCTCCTTCACAGGGGATGCCATTATGCCATTTTTTCTTTTATATTTTATCACTAAAATAAAAGCCTGCATTGTAGAATTCAAAACAACAGACACAATAAGTCAAGCAAACAGCAAGTCAGTGAGCTTTATCTCTGAAATCAAAGTCCCATTTTCTAATTCCACTCAACCTCCCCCCACACACACACACACTAAGCTTGTCAAGTCCCACTTTGTTTACCATACCTATCCCAGCGTCCACGGGACCCAGGCTGCATGGGGGCAGGTAAGCGGTACCCCTGACTGAAGCGCTGGGGGCAGAAACTGTGATCCTCACACAGGAATGCAGAGCAGAGGAGACTGGGGGCTCTTAGTGTGCAGAAGATGCCCCGGCGGGTTGTGCATCATCCCGTCTGCACACACACAGCGACACAGGCAGCCAAACCGGCTGGAGCTAGCGCTGCATCGGTGCCAGCCATATCAATGGGGGCTGCAACTCTCCCGTCCTGGGGTCTCAAACTCTCCCGTCCTGGGGTCTCACTGCAGCACGCACATGACAGCCTTCTCATGCAGAAGACACACACGCATCTATGACACCCCAGTCCACAAGATCCTGATCCACAACACAGACCTATCATCACAAACAGCCGGACCATATGACCGAGGGATGACTAAGAACCTGAATCTGGACGGGCAGCACGCACACACGAGAGTAAATGTAGCTGTTTTGCTGGAAGTTGCCCCAACACATGCATGCATGCACCCTGCAGACACCAGAACACGTTTCGTTGCACGGTACCACCAGACCTCCGTTGCCCAAAGACGTAAGGAACTGAACCACAGACTCACCGCTTGCAAGCCACCTGCTGTTCCCTCCCCCAGCAGCCTGTAGCCTCTTCTCAAGAGAGGAGCAGCGGAACGAATAAAATCCTTTCCGACCCGGCGAGATCCCAGGCTGGAGAGCTGAGGAGAGACGGACAAACAGAGACAGAGAGAGAGAGAGAGAGAGAGAGAGAGGGACGGAGGCTGCTGGACACAGACTGTCTCCTCTGGGCTCCAGAAGGACATGGACTCGGAGGAGAAACTCACAACAATAGCAGAGCAGCGGCGGCTCTGTGACACATCAGCCCAGGCAGAGATGCTGTACAAAAACAAGCAGCATCCTTCAGAGAGGAGAGGGGAGGGAGAAAAGGAAAAAAGGAGGGAGTAAGAGAAGGAGGGGGGTGGGGTTGGAGGGATGGTTTGTGTGTGTGTGGGGGGGAGGTTAGGCGGAACTACAGAGCATGCCCACTGAAAATCCCAAGGTATTTAAATGTCACATGACACCATCCGAGCTGTCAGTGGCACTGAATAGCCGCTCGTTAAGGAAGAGGAGAGAGAGAGAATGAATCTATCTGGGTTAACCCTGTAGCTGCCGCAATGCGAGATTACAGCTCCTATAGATTAAAAGACCTGGAATAATTGCTACCCCTCCCCCGGGGCACTGGGCCGAGCAGCCGGGTCTGTGTTTACACTGCGCACAATAGGATGGGCTGGATTAACCCCTTCCCTCCCACAGGCTGCAGGCACACAGCACTGTCCTTGAACAATAAGGAGATAGGGCCAGGACAATGCCACAAAGACAGACTCGTTTAATTAAGGACTGCTAATCACAGATCGACCGATTAGATAGAGAGAAGAAGAGAGCAGGACGGGTTTATAGATACACATACATTCCTCTCGAACAGGGAGGATGTTACTCTACTACACAATCAATATATGTATATATGTGTGTGTTACATAATATGCAATTCTTCAAAGCCTGGTTAAATTCTCTCTTGCACCATCAAACACCTATTTAGTTCTTACTTTGCTTATACACAAATAATAATCTATTAACTATCATGACCTGAATTTAGCAGTGCATGTTATTTTTGTCTAATTATGTTCATAGTACTGAGAGGACCAAACAATGTTCTCTTCTTACACAAAGTCCCCATAATATTTGCATGCCTATTTGCATTCAAATTAAAGGAGTCTCCCTGGATAAACTGACCATTGCACCGAGACCTACAGGTTACACAGGTGCAGAAGAGTGTTTAATCGCCCCTTCTGTGCCACCATCCCCGCGGTTCTGCATGGCTGGGAACGGCTAGACCACAATTCTCAGTGAACTGGTGTCACCCTTTGTCCCACTGGATTTAATCCCAGCCTAATTGGTCCCATACAGGACACCACTCAGTCCTAAAAACACAGTTAGCTGACTGCTCTGGATTTACCAAAGAGGAAAAATGTCCACAAGCACCCATGACTGGAAAGTATTGACACAAGAGGTTAATTAAGCCAGTGGAGTCTGTCTGAACAGAACTTGAGTGGCTAGGTCTTTTGATTATTAATGTATTAAAAAATAACCTGTAATTCAAGTAGGAGTTTATTAAAGGTTAATAATAAATGTGCCAATAAGTTGTTGCTTAAGAGATTCGTTTCTTTAAAAAATGTGAAAGATTCTTAGTTGTTATTGTGGTGAAACTCAAAAAGAGAACGTCCTGTTACATAAATAAGTGTCTGTGAATGTGTTTGATTCTATTTCCTCATTAATCTTCTTTTTGCCCTCCAGTTCAGCAGGCTGACTTAAAACTTTCCACCTGCACTATAATGATGAAGGCTGGCATATCAGCTTTCCTACGAGGGGCTGCTTCTGTGGTAAGTAACACCACTCCCACACACCCCTCCTCCCCACATTTAAAAAATAACTGAAAAACAACACTACAAAGGTCTTCAGGGAGCAGCCATTACAGCATGCTTCGTAGGTTCAGTGTAAGAGATCGGCCTTATGTGACAAAAGAAGAACCCCAGTAAATCACCCACCTCCTCCACCTGCACACAGCTGCTACACTAACTCTAGATCCCCTGCAGGCTTTCTATCCCGGTCTTCCAGTCCAGGAGCATCCCAGATCTCAAGGTTGTGCTGCCCTGAAAAATACACATCGACAAAAAGGCAGATTTTTCATCCACACACCCACCTCCGGCCCTCTTGCCTCCTGCTTCCAAATCTTCATACCCTTGTTTTCCATAACTGACCCTTGAGTCCTCCACAAGGTTCTCAGACAACTGACTTTCCACCTGCAAGCTACACAACAGACACAATATCAGACACAGTAAAGTGTAAGTTTCTGAACCCACAGATACCCCTGTGCGGTAATACTGTGTGATAACTTGTAGTTTTAGTGTTGTACCTATGGACACTGACCTCTAGTGGATCACACTGGCATTGGCACAGGGAACACCAGCAACAGGAAGCAAAGTGCAAAGGGCATAAGAATAGCTTCTTTTTGTTCATTACTTTAGGATTTCCAATCTCATAACCATTATATCATTATGCAACTTATTTTTGTCATGCTGTATGCTTTTCAGTGTCCTTGCTCCTTTACACACCTTAAATAATCAAGAACATAGCCACACATACCACATCATACCACATAGCCACATCAGCCATAACATTATGACCACCTGCCTAATATTGTGTAGGTCCCCCTTTTGCCGCCAAAACAGCCCTGACCCGTCGAGGCATGGACTCCACTAGACCTCTGAAGGTGTGCTGTGGTATCTGGCACCAAGACGTTACCAGCAGATCATTTAAGTCCTGTAAGTTGCGAGGTGGGGCCTCCATGGATCGGACTTGTTTGGTCAGCACATCCCACAGATGCTCGATTGGATTGAGATCTGAGGAATTTGGAGGCAACACTCGTGATTCATCAGACCAGGCCACCTTCTTCCATTGCTCCGTGGTCCAGTTCTGATGCTCACGTGCCCATTGTAGGCGCTTTCGGCAGTGGACAGGGGTCAGCATGGGCACCCTGACTGGTCTGAAGCTACGCAGCCCCATACACAACAAACTGCGATGCACTGTGTGTTCTGACACATTTCTATCAGAACCAGCATTCACTTTCTCAGCAATTTGAGCTACAGTAGCTCGTCTGGCCAGCCTTCGCTCCCCACGTGCATCTATGAGCCTTGGTGCCATGATAACGAGATTATCAGTGTTATTCACTTCACCTGTCAGTGCTCATAATGTCATGGCTGATCGGTGTATACACCCATTACAATAATTATAGATTATATATATATATATATATATATATATATATATATATATATAAACACATAGTTGGACATTCACCATGGACTTCTGAGACTCTTGATCAAACTTTCTCTGTCTGCCCATAAATCTGCAGCTTTTTGGAGGCAGTGTCCCTGTACCTTGGAGAAAGAGAGAGAAATCAATAAGAATGGTACAATAAAACAATAACCCATGCAAAACACTAGAGTCTTCTGCTAAACAAATCCCCCTGCTCTTTGGGTGCAAGGATTGTTCTTGGAAGAGAAATAGGCTAAAAATATATAATCTTCAATTTATTAAAAACATGAAAATAATATACAATAATTGCAAGTTCTCATAGATCTCTGGGAGAGATGCCTTAATACAGCACTTGTACACATAGAAACAAACACACACAGACAATCTAAGCACCCAGAGCACAGAAAACCATTGTGTTCACAGATCAGAGAGAGAGATTCAGAGGATTTCTTACAAACCATTTGAAACACAAAATACATGTTAAATTGAATTATTGATGTTCCTCACATTGGTCAAACCACATGCAAACCCTTCCACTCCCACTGACTAACACTTCGCCATTGCCAAGCGCTGCCCTATCTGCCGTCTCCTACACCTACTGTATAGAAGGGTGTTTCTATTGGCTCATTTTTCGGAAACTTTCAGTTTAACCAGGATTAAAATTAATCCCATCGAGACAAATTGCGTCTTTCACAACAGTGTCGGCACAAAGTTACAGTACAGCAGTGAAAGCGGATGTGGTGAGCAGACGAGCGGAGACACGTCCACACTGAGCCTCGCCTCGCCTGCACTGCGCGCAGGAAAGCCCTGTTTTAGTCCCTTCATTCAGCAAGTCGGTCCAGTTTGTGTGATTTTTAAAGCAAATTCCAAGACCAAGAAGACATTAGGGCAGGGGTTTTCAAACCGGTCCTGGAGTACCCCATGCCCTGCTGTTTTTTGTTCCAACTGCGGTCTTAATTGCTTAATTGAATCCTTAATTGACCCAACAAAGCAATATACCATTCAATTAAGTAATTAACAAAAAACAGCAGGGCAGGGGGTACTCCAGGACCAGTTTTTAAACCCCTGCATTAGGGGAAAGTCCACTGAAAGACAGTCCTGTCAATCTTTCCTGCTGCTGTTGCTGCAGTTGTGCAGGGTCTCTGCCCAGACAGTTCACACGCCAGCATATTAGACTGAGACGAGCTTTGGTACAGTACCGGGGGTTCAGTGTGCATTAATGGGATGGTTTGGCTCTGATTGTGTGGTGTGTCCATTTATTTTCGAGACAATCCGGGAAAGCGGACATTGCCGATTCGCGCGTCGCAAACATGGCAGACGGGTGGCGCACCAGCGGCGGGACTGACTGTGGGCAACAAAGGGGCGGCGCTCTGGGGCCCCACCACCGGCCTCTATACAGCCGACACAGCGGCTCCTCGGGCAGTGCGCTGCAGATGTAACATGTCTTTATAGGTAAAACGGGTTTCCAGTGTAACGGAGTTAAAAACACACCGTAACTCACTCACAAAGGACGACATGCACCACTGCAAGCGCAGTGAAGCTGCACCCGTTTCTCCTCCTCAGTGTCAGCGTGCCTGCGCTGTATCTCATGCGCTGTCTGAACAGGCGGCTATAGAGTCTGAACCACACAGAGCCTGCCTCTGATAGGACAGGGTACACGTCAATCTTTGGTATATAATTGTAAATATCTGTCTGGTGGGACGTAGATCCCCTTGCGGGGCCCCTAGATGCGGTGGGGCCCATCGCCCCGAGATATTCCCGCTCCTGAGCGCTGCCTTCAGCATCACGCCCGTAACCTCAATCCATCCATTGCCCCTTCTCCTGCCTGGCCTTCCCTAACCCTCCATCCCTTCATTGCCCCTTCTCCTGCCTGACCTTCCCTTCTTCATCAGCCCACGTCTCTGTCTCCACCGGCGCCACAGCTGGTTACACGGCAGGTCGCTGTCCAGGTCGCCGTGTCTGTCCCAGGCAAACTGCGCCAGGATGAGCCTCGTTTTCAAACCAAGATGGCACTGACATTTTCACTGTTGCCGGTTATTATTAACTAATTTAGCTGACATATATAACTAAAGAGTAAACCCTTTCGCAGCTGTCGGTAAATATAATTATTAATTCATTAATTCAGCTGCGCCTACTGCTCGACAACAGACCTCGATCTGTTTAACTCGTACTTCAATGCCTACTTTAAACAGCGCAGTGTGAGATGAGACGGGGCTGCTGGCGCACACGCACCGGCCGTCAGAGCATTGTCCCGCTTACACGCATTGGTAAAAACTAGCCACGCAATTTTTGGGGTCAGTTTCTAACACTCTTCTGTAACTGTAACTGCAGACACTGCAGACACTGTAACTGAATGGCTGCAGGTGTAATGTTTTATTTATTACTGCTGGAAAGTCAGTGTCGGAATGAAGCCCCGTGCTATCCAGTCAGGGCTTCGGGGGAAGAGCTGTAACCGTCCAGCTCAGTCCTCAGCAGGAACTGCGCCAGACAGCGGGAGAGTGCATTACACCCCCTGCAGCTGGAGACAAAGCAAAACGGTGCCACACCATTGTTTTTAAATCTTCTTAAGATGAGTGCTTATCTGATCATCCGTGATTATTTATGGTGCTAATAATTATGTGTTGCTTTGAAGTTCATAGATAAAGCTAGTATCCTTCGCTATTATAAAACCAGATTAATGACATAAATTGTAATTTTTACAAAAAACTTTATTATAGTTTATTTATATTATTCGAGGTTAAGTTCAAATTGCTTTGATGATGGTCTGTCTGCTTTGAATTCTTTTTGACAGATAAACTGTCATATATAAATATATAAGCATTCTGGAGCTCGTTGTGGACAAGTGCAAGGTAATACCTGCAGGTAACAAAAATGTCCACTATATTTACACTATGGGAGGAACAGATCTAGATGAAGTAACGCATGAGAAAGACCTAGGAGTCTATGTGGGCTCCTCACTTTCTCCATCCAAACAATGTGGGGAAGCAATAAAAAAGGCAAACAGGATGTTAGGGTATATTGTCAAAAGTGTAGAATTGAGAACAAGGGCAGTGATGTTCAGACTGTACAATGCACTAGTTAGAGCTCATCTGGATACTGTGGACAGTTCTGGGCTCCACACTTCAAGAAAGATATCGCTGCTCTAGAGGCAGTTCAGAGGAGAGCAACCAGACTTATTCCAGGTCTGAAGGGAATGTCCTACTGAGAGACTGAGGAACTGAACCTTTTCACCTGGAACAGAGGAGACTACGTGGGGACTTGATCCAAGTCTTCAAAATCATGAAAGGCATCGACCACATCAAACCAGAGGAGCTTTTCCAGATCAGCAGGGACACACGCACCCGGGGACACAAATGGAAATTGGGCTTCAAGGCATTCAAGACAGAAAACAGGAGACACTTCTTCACACAGAGAGGCGTCACAATCTGAACAAACTCCCCAGCGATGTGGCTGAATAGATAATTTGGGAACATTCACAAACAGACTGGATAGGATCCTTGATCACTTAGTTATTAATGGACACCAAACGAGCACGATGGGGCGAATGGGCTCCTCTCGATTATAAACTTTCTTATGTTCTATGATGTTGAACGATTTATAAATATGCAAATATCCGGTACTGAAATTATAGACCAGGAGTATTATTATTAATACGATTGTTGTTGTTATTATTATTTATTAATTTGTCAGACACCATTTTCAAATAGAAACTAAATAACTGTCTAAATAATGAATTACCACACTCCAGTGTTTGATCTCTTAACTCAGCACTAGACACTGATTTTTTTACAGGTGAGTAAATTAACAAGCCAAAGTGTGCAAAGGGCTCTAGAAGACAGCAACAACCCAGAGTGTGTCCACCAGGATCAAAGCACAAAGTACCACAGAGCCAAAAACTGAGAGCCTTCTTTGACCGGAAGGCTCGACACACCACTGTCACCAGAGCCTGGCCATGCTGATGTACCTGCTGAAAAGGCAGCCAGGATCGAGTGTGTAGGGCAAGATTCAGCTGAAGGGACAGAACCAAATGACTCTACAATAAAGTCTGTGCCAGCCGAGAAGTCAAATTCTTCTGGAAAATCAAGAACCAAATGTGGGGCAGCCACTTATAAATCCAAATTCAAGCCCGGTGGACAACAGAATGGCCCTTTATTAAGAAGGGACTCAGGCAGTGTCATTTGTGGTATGAGATTTGCAGAACTGAGAATGCTTGTTACCAGTCACACCAGAGGAAGGTCAAGGCAGTGGAGCAATCGCAGCAAATTACCAAATTTACAGTGAACACAGCTCCAAAGGCGGATAACATGACACAACTTAAGGCGAAGGTATGAATGAATAACTTCTTTAACATTGTGTTTTGGTACTTTTCCCATTTGTTACCCTAGAAGACTAACCACAGAAATAGCTTTTTGTTCTGACTGTAAAAGTATTTTCTTAAACTTTGATTTCAGGCACGACGAGCTAAGATCAAAGTTGCTGTGACGATGGTAAATCACAATGTCCCCCTTGCAGTTGCTGACCACTTCAGTCCACTGAGGTACAGTACATCTCATTTTAGAGAAAAGAAGGACTTTTAATGATTTTCATTAATCCTAGTTTTTGATGAACTGAAGCACAATAACTGTGATGTTTGTATTTACCCAGTTTATTTTTTTCTCATTTCATTTTTTTCAGAAGGGAAAAGATGAACCCATTGACTGTGAAGCTGTTTGGTGGAGACGGTGAAACACGTTCCCAGATCTGTGCATCACAACTGGCACTAATGCTGACACAGCAGAGACCATTTTTGAAAAAATGGACAGTGTCCTCAAGAAGGATAACATCCCATGGCAAAACTGTGTAGGTCTGTCACTGAACAATGTGTACATTAAATTATAAATGCAGAAATTAAATGTCCTACTTCAGTTGTCAGACTTTGATGTGGAGGATATGGTTGTAGATATTGGATACTGGTTCAAAGCAAGCACAAAGAGAAACGGAGTACATGGCTGTCATGTTTCGACACGGAGGCCGAGTCTGGAGACGGCAGCAGTCCGCACTCTACGGCTGTATCGAGCTCGTCAGCTACTTCACGTCTAACAGTGAGCACTGATTAGGCTTGCCACCCGTTCTGGTTTTGCCTGGATTCTTCTTTTAAGTCTGCTGTCCCGGGAAGTCAGACATTAAATAAACTTAAAAGTACACTTTTTGTTTTGTACAGAATGACTCTGGTGGCCGGTGACAACCCTAGCTCATCCACCTAGATATTTAAAATGCCAGTTGCACCTTGCTATAATGCTTGATATGTCTTTGTCTTTTACAGTTGAGAAACAAGCCCACATTAAGAGGCTTAGGAAGCATGTTGAGGATCCAAAGACAGAGGTACACCTCTTATTCTACCAGGCCACACTGCCCGTCTTCAGAGTTTAATTTACTCTTTCAGTGCCGAGAGCCATCTGTGTCCTCTCCATGGACAGGTAAATATAATATTCTTCACTTCTTTCCACATTATAATTAAAGTTGTATAATTAAATAATGATTTGTTTTTTAACATTTTACCATTGTATTATTATTAATATAATTTGTGATTTGTTTTTCAGATGAGGTCTTATGTTAAGAAACTCATGTCCAAGTTTGTTACCACAACTGATATAAAAACTGCTGATGTGTGTGAAGTTGAGTATAAAGACAAACAGAACCAGGTGGCACGTATCTGCTAAAAATAGAAATCTATGTAAAAATAATTTTAAAGATGTGGAATTCAAAGGCAGGTATTAAAAATATATGAAAAGATTAATTTCTAGGAATGTTTACTGTTGATGTCAATTACTCTTTTGGGTAATCTTAAACTTTAAAACAATGTCAAACTGAATCTGACTATATATGGGTCATTCCACAAAAGAGGACATGTTGCCCCTTGCAAAGTCTTCAAAACCCAATTTTCAAGATTTCATTTGAGGCAGGATATATCCACCCTACAGAAACAGATGTTTTCCAATCTCAGGCATCTATTTTTGTCAAACTGTACACATGTTTTACCAACATGGACTGCAAAGTAGAGTTGACAAGAGTAGCAGGGTTGATACAGACAATTTACCATGAAATAAGGACGTTATTCAAAGCAGTTTTAGTCTCAACAGGGGTAGTTACCTTCAGGTTAGTAACAGGGTTGAGGTTTGAGGGTTGGCATTAATACTGTCATGCATTGCGTGTGTTTTATGAAAATATTCAGCTTTATTTAATTTCTTCTATCATTACTTAAGGCAACAGGGTTGATATGTTGAGCTCGCCGCCCCCAGTCATAGAGTGGAAAATAGTAGGAAATCGACAAACATCAGAGAGAAGATGAGCTCAAAAGCACTTTTTCAAAAGATCAAAGAGACGTCACTTACTGTGAATCAGTGTAATTTGAGGAAGTTGCCATTATGTTGTAGGGGTAGATGCATCAGAGGAACAGTGACTGCAGATTTGGGAGCACAAGTAAATTGTGAAATTGTACCTAATTATCATAGAATAATTTTAAAATATGTTTACAGTAAAAATAGACAATGAGGCGTATATAATAATATCAATATATTTTATTTAATAGGGATTAAATTACATATGTTTAAACTGGAAGTTAACCAAATGAAGTTTTAAATTAGTTATGATGTCGTTCTGACCTCAGATTATGAAATATGACAAGTTTTCAAATAAAAAAATATGCAAACTTTGCATTGGATTTACACTGAAAATATGCAAGGGACACAAAATGTCCTCTATTTGTGGAATAGACCCATATATATACATATGTATATATAGTGAAGGATCAGCGTCCCTGTACTGCCCAAACCTCTGGTTCTTTGTTGCTCTGGCATCTCCCTCATCTCTTCTACACCCAGAAACACACAAAGCCAGGTATCTGTTGAAACGCTGTGGTGTGAATTTATTGTACAGTTTTACAACAAAACAAACCCAAACCCGAACCCGTCCGTCCTTACACAAGATGGAGTTCACCTTCCTCAAACACAAACATTATTCTTCAACAGTCATTTTATGTTGTTATAATAACTGTATTATTAAGTCATTTACAGGATTTTCCAATCATTAGCAGGCTACTATTACACACAGTTCATATAATGCATTACAAATAATAAATACACACAATATAAGTTGGAATATACCATAAAGCATAAAATAAAGAAAAAAGACCATTCGCTCAGATAAAAGAATAGGTTGGGTTGGCAGTTCAGCTGAATCACTTAATGTTTTAACACCTGCATCAATGAGTCCAGGCCGCAGTCCACCTGCAGGACAATTCATTAAAACACACAGAGCAACTTCAGGTGTATTTAGAAAAAAAATCAAATCGGAAACAAGAGAACAGAACATGCTAACACACATCACTTCAAAAGTGTAGTCACGTGTAGAAAACCCTGAAGAAATAGGACGCAGTCAGACCAATAGAATCCCCTGCCGGCACAGACAGCGTGCTCCTTTTAAACAGAGAGAAATAATAATCGCATTTGCCTCCAGGGAGGTTGTGGAATTATTCCTTTCCGTTTTCCTTTGGCCTGGTTTTAGTTAAAGTGCTTCAGTCATCCCTTTGACTCGAAGGTGAGAAAGAGTGATTGTTTTCTGAACAGTTTCACACGGTTCAGCCTGACTCAGGGAGTTCATTGTGAAGAGTCAGGAGAGAGACCCGATACCACGATTGCAGTTGTTTCTGGGAGGAGCAGCTTGTCAACTGAAAAACCCTTCAAAAGCATTCACTGAGAGGAAAGTATGCTGTTTACAGTATATCACTATATACAGAAAAACACCTACAACAATCAAACACAAATCACACCAGGAGAAACTGAACTTACAGGTCAGCAGATTCCCTGTACTTCCTTTGTCACGACTCCCTCAGTGCTGTCTGGACCAGGCAGGCCTCTCCCTGACACTCAGCCCGGTTCCCACAGGTAAGAACTGGTTCTCATCGCTAACCTTCACCTTTACCGGCCAAGTGCATCCGTGCTTTACGAACCAAGACACACCCTTTCGCCACCACAGCTGAGCTTGGGCCGGGATGTCTTCGTCTTCCCCACGACTCTAAAGGGAAAATAACAATGAACAATAACAACAAATAATTTGGTCGATCTTGCTTACGTAGCTACTGGTGACGCTAAGCAAACCCAGAATTCAATCTGACAGGAAGTGTGCTGCCATGTCCAGGCTTGCTACTTGGTTCCAGATTCCCACCAGCCATCGTTTGGAGAAGTGCCTCCCTGTCTTCAGTCCCACAATGCACCTGCTCTGTGGAGTGCAGTAAAGTAGTCCTGACTTATATTTGTGTGGGATCAGCTCGGCAAGGCAGTTGCAGGGGTAGTGGTCACTCGGGCCTTCCTCAAGGAAATTGAAGGAAGCAGAACACGAGTCGATGCATCGCCATCACATATACCAGCCCACCGGTAAAACATACACCACCTGCTCAAACAGACGGGCTAGGGGCTGTTTATGCTCACACAACTGCTTCACATTAGTTAAACTGAATCCGGGAGCCGGCAAACAGACCGCACTGAGTGTTTGTGTTTCTTCGTGATTGTGGAAACAGCATCCTCTGGTGGAATTCAGATGGAATTGAGGAAGACAGACAGAGGCTTGTGTGTGTTTGAGGTTGCCAGCCACAGCAGGACATTTCCACTGAAAGAGCAATCACAGTACCTAATGATCGCAGTCTTGGCCATAGACATCAGCATGTTGTAGAAGTTAACCGGTACCCCATTAGTACAAGCAATTGGCACAAACAAATGCCATTTTCATTTATTTTTTTAAGGACAAGAGTGACTAGGCCTAGGGTTGATGCTTCCTGATTTTTGTGGGCTTTGTTTGTTTGTTTTTTAAATAAGGCTGATGGCTCTTCTATGGGCTCCAACTTTGATTCAAATGGTTAATGATTTTTTTAACTCAATATATTGTGTTTGTGTATATTCTAGTTAGGGATACTTAATTTTAATGTAATAGAAATACATTATATACTGAGACACACACACTATACACTGAGAAATACATGATATACTGAGACACACACTACACTGAGAAATACATGATATACTGAGACACACACACTATACACTGAGACACACACTACACTGAGAAATACATTATATACTGAGACACACACTATACACTGAGACACACACACTATATACTGAGAAATACATTATATACTGAGACACACACTATATACTGAGACACACACACTATACACTGAGACACACTATACACTGAGAAATACATTATATACTGAGACACACACTATACACTGAGACATACTTTATACACTGAGACACACACTACACTGAGAAATACATTACAGTGAGGGAAAAAAGTATTTGATCCCCTGCTGATTTTGTACGTTTGCCCACTGACAAAGAAATGATCAGTCTATAATTTTAATGGTAGGTGTATTTTAAAAGTGACAGACAGTATAACAACAAAAAAATCCAGAAAAACACATTTTAAAAAAGTTATAAATTGATTTGCATGTTAATGAGGGAAATAAGTATTTGATCCCCTATCAATCAGCAAGATTTCTGGCTCCCAGGTGTCTTTTATACAGGTAACGAGCTGAGACTCTCTTAAAGGGAGTGCTCCTAATCTCAGCTCGTTACCTGTATAAAAGACACCTGTCCACAGAAGCAATCAATCAATCAGATTCCAAACTCTCCACCATGGCCAAGACCAAAGAGCTGTCCAAGGATGTCAGGGACAAGATTGTAGACCTACACAAGGCTGGAATGGGCTACAAGACCATCGCCAAGCAGCTGGGTGAGAAGGTGACAACAGTTGGTGCAATTATTGGCAAATGGAAGAAACACAAAATAACTGTCAGTCTCCCTCGGTCTGGGGCTCCATGCAAGATCTCACCTTGTGGAGTTTCAATGATCATGAGAACGGTGAGGAATAAGCCCAGAACTACACGAGAGGATCTTGTTAATGATCTCAAGGCAGCTGGGACCATAGTCACCAAGAAAACAATTGGTAACGCACTACGCCATGAAGGACTGAAATCCTGCAGTGCCCGCAAGGTCCCCCTGCTCAAGAAAGCACATGTACAGGCCCGTCTGAAGTTTGCCAATGAACATCTGAATGATTCAGAGGAGAACTGGGTGAAAGTGTTGTGGTCAGATGAGACCAAAATCGAGCTCTTTGGCATCAACTCAACTCGCCGTGTTTGGAGGAGGAGGAATGACTCCAAGAACACCATCCCCACCGTCAAACATGGAGATGGAAACATTATGCTTTGGGGGTGTTTTTCTGCTAAGGGGACAGGACAACTGCACCGCATGTACCGTCAAATCTTGGGTGAGAACCTCCTTCCCTCAGCCAGGGCATTGAAAATGGGTCGTGGATGGGTATTCCAGCATGACAATGACCCAAAACACACAGCCAAGGCAACAAAGGAGTGGCTCAAGAAGAAGCACATTAAGGTCCTGGAGTGGCCTAGCCAGCCTCCAGACCTTAATCCCATAGAAAATCTGTGGAGGGAGCTGAAGGTTCGAGTAGCCAAACGTCAGCCTCGAAACCTTAATGACTTGGAGAGGATCTGCAAAGAGGAGTGGGACAAAATCCCTCCTGAGATGTGTGCAAACCTGGTGGCCAACTACAAGAAACGTCTGACCTCTGTGATCGCCAACAAGGGTTTTGCCACCAAGTACTAAGTCGAAGGGGTCAAATACTTATTTCCCTCATTAACATGCAAATCAATTTATAACTTTTTTGAAATGCGTTTTTCTGGATTTTTTTGTTGTTATTCTGTCTCTCACTGTTAAAATACACCTACCATTAAAATTATAGACTGATCATTTCTTTGTCAGTGGGCAAACGCACAAAATCAGCAGGGGATCAAATACTTTTTTCCCTCACTGTATATACTGAGACACACACACTATACACTGAGAAATACATTATATACTGAGACACACACACTATACACTGAGAAATACATTATATACTGAGACACACACACTATACACTGAGACACACACACTATACACTGAGAAATACATTATATACTGAGACACACACTACACTGAGAAATACATTATATACTGAGACACACACACTATACACTGAGACACACACACTATACACTGAGACATACATTATATACTGAGACACACACTATACACTGACACACACACTATACACTGAGACACACACACTATACACTGAGACACACACTACACTGAGAAATACATTATATACTGAGACACACACACACTATACACTGAGACATACATTATATACTGAGACACACACTATACACTGAGAAATACATTATACACAGAGACACACACACTATACACTGAGAAATACATTATATACTGAGGCACATACACTATACACTGAGACACACACACTATACACTGAGACACACACTACACTGAGAAATACATTATATACTGAGACACACACTATACAGAGAAATACATTATATACTGAGACACACACTATACACTGAGAAATACATTATATACTGAGACACACACACTACACACTGAGAAATACATTATATACTGAGACACACACACTATACACTGAGACACACACACTATAAACTGAGAAATACATTATATACTGAGACACACACTATACACTGAGACACACACTATACACTGAGAAATACATTATATACTGAGACACACACTCTATACACTGAGACATACATTATATACTGAGACACACACTATACACTGAGACACACACACTATACACTGAGAAATACATTATATACTGAGACACACACTATACACTGAGACACACTATACACTGAGAAATACATGATATACTGAGACACACACACTATACACTGAGACACACACTACACTGAGAAATACATTATATACTGAGGCACATACACTATACACTGAGACACACACTATACACTGAGAAATACATTATATACTGAGACACACACACTATACACTGAGAAATACATGATATACTGAGACAAACACACTATACACTGAGACACACACACTATACACTGAGAAATACATGATATACTGAGACACACACTATACACTGAGACACACACACTATACACTGAGACACACACACTATACACTGAGACACACACACTATATACTGAGACACACACACTATACACTGAGACATACATTATATACTGAGACACACACTATATACTGAGAAATACATTATATACTGAGGCACATACACTATACACTGAGACACACACTATACACTGAGAAATACATTATATACTGAGACACACACACTATACACTGAGAAATACATGATATACTGAGACAAACACACTATACACTGAGACACACACACTATACACTGAGAAATACATGATATACTGAGACACACACTATACACTGAGACACACACACTATACACTGAGACACACACACTATACACTGAGAAATACATTATATACTGAGACACACACACTATACACTGAGAAATACATTATATACTGAGACACACTATACACTGAGACATACATTATATACTGAGACACACACTATACACTGAGACACACACACTATACACTGAGACATACATTATATACTGAGACACACACACTATACACTGAGAAATACATGATATACTGAGACACACACTACACTGAGAAATACATTATATACTGAGACACACACTATACACTGAGACACACTATACACTGAGAAATACATGATATACTGAGACACACACACTATACACTGAGAAATACATGATATACTGAGACACACACACTATACACTGAGAAATACATGATATACTGAGACACACACACTATACACTGAGAAATACATTATATACTGAGACACACTATACACTGAGAAATACATTATATACTGAGACACACACTATACACTGAGAAATACATGATATACTGAGACACACACACTATACACTGAGAAATACATTATATACTGAGACACACTATACACTGAGAAATACATTATATACTGAGACACACACACTATACACTGAGAAATACATGATATACTGAGACACACACACTATACACTGAGACACACACTACACTGAGAAATACATTATATACTGAGACACACACTATACACTGAGACACACACTATACACTGAGACACACACACTATATACTGAGAAATACATGATATACTGAGACACACACTATACACTGAGACACACACACTATACACTGAGACACACACTATACACTGAGACACACACACTATATACTGAGAAATACATGATATACTGAGACACACACTATACACTGAGAAATACATTATATACTGAGACACACACACTATACACTGAGACACACACACTATACACTGAGACACACACACTATATACTGAGAAATACATTATATACTGAGACACACACTATACACTGAGACATACATTATATACTATATTCCGCTTTTCGGCCGCTGCGCTGTTTAGCTTCACTGGCGCGTTGCTGTAATATGGTTATTGTGTAGTGAAGTCTGGGATATTTTTATATTTTTGTTTCTCCTCCCACACCTTTGATGTTTACAAAAGACTTCGTAGCTGGTAAGGGACAGTCTGTAATAGAGGCTGAACCGGGCTGTCGGATTATCTCACCGCACTGCCGGTGTTGCTACATTGGTGCGTCTGCCTCTGAAGCCCTCGCCCCCTGCAGCAGTGGAACCAGCACCCCTGTCTTCCTCATCACGCACTACAACCTGGATGATTCTCCTCGCCTCCTGTGATGTATACCGGAGCTTGGTGCCGACGCTGGCATAGGTTTTACCACACTATACCATTTTGAATACCATTCTGGTACATTTAGAGACCTTTTTGCACAACTAGTTCACACAACAGACAACAAACAACAAGCTACAAACAAACATGTTACAAATGCTCAGTGTCGCTCCTTTAATTGTGATTTAAACACTCACTGCCCCATTGTTCAGTCGGCCGCATTCATCAACAAATGTAGAGGTTTTAGACAATCTCGGGATGCATCATGAATAACAAGTTTATTACAAGAAAAGAATAATTAATGTAGTCCCCAGACAGGAGTAAACACAAACAAATGTTTAGCTTTATAGGCAAAACTAAATTAACATGAAACCATTAATATAAAGAATAAATAATACATGTAACTTTTCCCACTACAATACCTTATTTTTTATTCTCTGTAATGTGTAGATTATTTAAACCATTGTTGGTTAGTGCTTCTTAAATACACAAGTTGTCCTCTTGGTTAAAGGTATCGTCTCAATAACAATTCTCATCTAACCTACCTAGTGGACTCAGTGCTCGGAGGAGTATAACGAGTGCTTATTGAGTTTTTAGCTACACACTATGATACTGCCGTGTTCGAACGGCTTTAATGAGAACTAAAAGCTCTTCCCTCCTGCTGGTTTTATATTTCATTTTAACCTACTGAAATCTAGATTTGTAACTTTGTAGCTGATATATTCCTGAAAGTGGTTGTTAAATTATGGCAACACCTCACTTTAATAAATTGCAACTAAGTATACAAAATAAGGGTGTTTTTGAAATATGTCACACCCTTAAAAGAGGTTATTGTACAGGATTGGGAAACTAGATTTACACGTAAGGAGTTTTTTGCCATTTTGTTACTTGCTTTGAGATTGATGTTAATTGGAGTTAATGTGGTTGGTTTATTCTCTTTAGATTACTTTGAATTTATTTGGATTTGATTTGGTTCTCACTTGTGATATTTGCACTTTAACTTCCCTCTTCCTATGCAAATCTCTTGGATTCATTGAGGTTGATTTAATACAGAAATACTCAAATTGAACATTGACAACCTGTTAATTGAATTATGTGCTGTTCTGGGAATATTGTAATTTATTATTGTTGGATTTTATACAATCAGTATATAGTGTGTCTCAGTATATAGTGTGTGTCTCAGTGTATAGTGTGTGTCTCAGTATATAATGTATGTCTCAGTGTATAGTGTGTGTCTCAGTGTATAGTGTGTGTGTCTCAGTATATAGTGTGTGTGTCTCAGTGTATAGTGTGTGTGTCTCAGTATATAGTGTGTGTCTCAGTATATAATGTATGTCTCAGTGTATAGTGTGTGTCTCAGTGTATAGTGTGTGTGTCTCAGTATATAGTGTGTGTGTCTCAGTGTATAGTGTGTGTCTCAGTATATAGTGTGTGTGTCTCAGTGTATAGTGTGTGTGTCTCAGTATATAGTGTGTGTCTCAGTATATAATGTATGTCTCAGTGTATAGTGTGTGTCTCAGTGTATAGTGTGTGTGTCTCAGTGTATAGTGTGTGTGTCTCAGTATATAGTGTGTGTGTCTCAGTGTATAGTGTGTGTGTCTCAGTATATAGTGTGTGTCTCAGTATATAATGTATGTCTCAGTGTATAGTGTGTGTCTCAGTGTATAGTGTGTGTGTCTCAGTATATAGTGTGTGTGTCTCAGTGTATAGTGTGTGTGTCTCAGTGTATAGTGTGTGTGTCTCAGTGTATAGTGTGTGTGTCTCAGTATATAGTGTGTGTCTCAGTATATAATGTATGTCTCAGTATATAATGTATGTCTCAGTGTATAGTGTGTGTCTCAGTATATAGTGTGTGTGTCTCAGTGTATAGTGTGTGTCTCAGTATATAGTGTGTGTGTCTCAGTGTATAGTGTGTGTGTCTCAGTATATAGTGTGTGTCTCAGTATATAATGTATGTCTCAGTGTATAGTGTGTGTCTCAGTGTATAGTGTGTGTGTCTCAGTATATAGTGTGTGTGTCTCAGTGTATAGTGTGTGTGTCTCAGTATATAGTGTGTGTGTCTCAGTGTATAGTGTGTGTGTCTCAGTATATAGTGTGTGTCTCAGTATATAATGTATGTCTCAGTGTATAGTGTGTGTCTCAGTGTATAGTGTGTGTGTCTCAGTGTATAGTGTGTGTGTCTCAGTATATAGTGTGTGTGTCTCAGTGTATAGTGTGTGTGTCTCAGTTTATAGTGTGTGTGTCTCAGTGTATAGTGTGTGTGTCTCAGTATATAGTGTGTGTCTCAGTATATAATGTATGTCTCAGTGTATAGTGTGTGTGTCTCAGTGTATTGTGTGCGTCTCAGTATATAATGTATTTCTCAGTTTATAGTGTGTGTGTCTCAGTGTATAGTGTGTGTGTCTCAGTGTATAGTGTGTGTGTCTCAGTATATAGTGTGTGTGTCTCAGTGTATAGTGTGTGTGTCTCAGTTTATAGTGTGTGTGTCTCAGTGTATAGTGTGTGTGTCTCAGTATATAGTGTGTGTCTCAGTATATAATGTATGTCTCAGTGTATAGTGTGTGTGTCTCAGTGTATTGTGTGCGTCTCAGTATATAATGTATTGTAGCATTATGTTGGGTGTATTTTGATAAGAGCATTTGGGCTCTGAGCTGAAGCACTGATCTAAAGAAGACCTCTCCCCCCCCAAAGTTATCAGATTTCCTTAGCTCATCAGCTTGGAACTGGTTTGCATCAAAGTGACAGTTTTGGGGAGGATGGCACTGAGAAGAGACCAAATAGGTTGGAATCCTGCTATGAAATGTCTGGAGAAAGGGGCCTGTAGGTGATAAAAACTCTTTGAAGTGGACGAGAGCCGAAATCCCGACATAGAGCTACGAACCCGGGCCAACCGGCATTTCCAAAAGATGGCATGGATTGACATCAGTCATAAATCAAGCCCCCCTCCAATAGGACACTGGGGGCTGAAACCGAAATCCAATCTCAAGAACTCAGGAACCAATCACCTATTGATGACAGACTATAAGGAACAGCGGACAGTCTTTCTCTCTCTCTCTCTCTCTCTCTCTCACCTGAACCAGTAACTCGCTGCCACAGCTCAACCTGTAGCTCTGTTGCCAGAACCGGAACCAGAAACCAACCAAGTCTTTGCCAGCAACAGAAGAGTTAAACTGGGAGAAGGAGATTGAGCCGTACGAAGAATTCTTTTAAAGGACTTTATTAAATAAAGAACTTTACAGACTGCGCTGCCCGCCTGTGCCCACCTGATCAGTGGAGTTTTACAGCTGGACAATTGACTAAGTCGACTGAACACGAAAGTGTCAGTCATTTAAATAGCTATTTGAGTCTTAAGAAACTCTACCCTTGGAACAAACAGGGCCCTGCTTTCCTCAAAGACTTTGTCTTCAAATAAGTACGGTGAGAGACCCTGCTTGCCAAGAAGATTTTGTGCACAACCTTGGAGCCTTCAAACCAGTGGAAAATCTGTTTGGAAACGACTCTACTTTCGCGAAACCCCAACTTCCAGGTGCATCGACTGAGTGGAAGTTCTTGGACAAAGCCGAACCGGACTGCCTTTGTTCCAAACCACACGGACCTCGTGCCGTGTGCTGTTATCTGAACCCGAAGACAGAGAGGCCTCTCTGCGACGAAGTTCAGATAAGTTTAACAGTTTGGAGTTCATGATTCATGACATTTGAGAAATCAATTAGAAATGTTAATCTGTGATTCATAACTCTAGAATGTGTAATATCATTTAGTTTTCTTAAATATAAATGTGTGTTGCATTAAACTGTTTTGTTGATAATTTTAGAAATAAAATCTGTCAACGCCGAGAAATATCTTCTCATTCCTGTTTAACTGTTTAGTCTGAAATTGACACAAGTTAATAGGCATTAGATTATTGGTGGCCCTGCCTATCCTTAATCATTGAATAATAATCAGTTAAGGGAAATTGTGGTAACAAGTAATGATAGGATCTTTCTCGGCACCTAAACGTAAATGAGACCGATATATATATATAACGAGGTTACCTGACATAAACACTAACCTGCGTAGTTATTTAATGTCCGACTAACAATACTAATGAGAGACTCACCTTCGTCTTACTAACCGGTATTGTAGTCAATGTGTTTATAACCTTTTTTGTTGAACGATTTGTGTGTTATCATATGCGATCCCATGGTCTTTGATTTGGTCACGGAAGTGATTTGTCTTTGATTTGTTGATCTAGAGTTGAATTTTAATTAGTTTTTCCCTTTTGTATAATTAGTGTAGTGCTACATTTAGTCTTTGTTTTGAATAAATTTGACAATTTATATCTTTGGAATTGGTGTCTGCGTCCAATTATTACAGAAATTGAGCTCTACAAGATTCCAGGATTCGTGATAAGGTGATACTATAAATTCACTTCTTTAATTGAAATTTATAAGTGTACCTTACGCTACAGTATTTCTCAGTGTATAGTGTGTGTGTCTCAGTGTATAGTGTGTCTTTATTTATTACCAAAGCATTGATCAGTAATACAGTTAAAATAGGGAAAATGTGAAAAATTGCATTGCAGGTCGATTTAAGGTGTGCGACCCTAACTTTCAGTTAGGGGCTACAGTGCTCCTAGTAAAAAAGTTAGTCTGGAGCCCTGATCTGTGACAATTAAGATAGTAAATCAATTCACTGTGTAACTTGTGTGTTTTCGTACTGATTAACTTTTTAAAGCCTGATCATGGACAGGGGTTGCAAATTAGCCTTGGCTAGAAAGCCTGTATGCAGTGCATCTGTTCTGTTTTTACCCGCAATAATGTATACTGCATTGCCCATGATAAAATAACACACACATAAAACATGACAAATTCTCAGGAAATTAAAACCAAGGGCCATGTGTGAAGATGTTGAAATTGGGTCATTGTGCCAAGAGGCCCCTTTGCAGGAAGACGTGAGCGGTTGGTCCGTGAAAGCGATATTGCGGTGTTCAGTTAGAGTGCTGGAGTGGGTGAGTGCTGGGCACACTTTGGCCTTGGTAAGAAGAGAGTGGGGCAGAGTTTGTCAGCTGACAGTTTCGCAGGGTTTGAGATAGTTGGCGGCCCAGAGCAGTGTGGAGCGAACCTGTACCTGGCTGGTTGAGCGCCCTGAGGCATGACTGTTTAAATAAAGAAACCCCTTTGACTAACCAACGAGTGGAGTACTGTTGGAAAGATCCTCGCCGCTTTCGTTACAATATGTAAAGGGATGACCTGAGGGAGGCGAAAGAGATAGTGAGAGAGCAATACAGGGTTAAAGAGTGATAAAGCGAGAGGAAAGAGCTGGACTGTTGGTCTGATATCGTCCTCTGCCTGGACAAAGGGGCTGTTGAACATCAAGTGGTCCAGCAGCCCCACTACCATCATGAAAACTGTCCCGAGCTGCCTGGGCCATTCAGCAACCTGCACCTCAGGGGAGATGCCCAGCTGTATCAGGCTCATTGTTTCTGTGGTAGGCAGGCCTCCCACTCCAGAGAAGTCAGAGAAGTTATAAAGCTGGGTAAACAATCACACTGTCCATCTTCTTCATGTTTAAATCTGAACACTAATGTAGAGACATGCTGACGTTACTGCTATAGTACATTCATTGAGATGTCCCGTGTTATATACATTAAGTTTAGGAACTCCCCAGACCACATTTCACACACTTACAGACAACTCGGGCGGGCAGTGTCCCCAGTTTGGACACTCCAGAGTTTGAGTAACACTGCAGCGACTGCTTTACATCTGACACTTTTTAACACAAGGTGGCAGTAGTGCACAAGAGGCATTTCTTAAAAAAACAGCAGGAAAGTTTACTGTAATATGTACAGAATAAGCTATAAAATAGCCAACAGGGAAATTGGTTAGCCTACTACATACTAAGTACATAGTCACGTGAAAAGCATATTAAGGATTGATAGATATGGTCCCGATAGTAGAGGCTGGGAGAAACGTTTGCTTGGTCTAACAGTTTGCATTCTCCACCTGCCAGCCTGGTGTTCAACCAGAGCCTTACAGGCAGGGGTGTAACGAGTCACCGACATGGACGAAAGATTGACAGACTCTGTAGGTTCGGTTCAAACGAGAACGAATCAATCATACCGATACGAGTGGACCACAACTTATCAAAAATATAAAAACATTAAACAAATTTTATTATGGTTTGCCATAATATTATTTTTCATTAACCTATAATCCAAAGTGGGGAATCATTTTATTTTAATCTATCCAATGGAAAATGGAAAGCCTTGATAAATCAAACCTGATATGAAAGTCATGCCGACCAGAAATGAATTACATTGGAAATAAATCCAATCTTTCTGTGCACACAAGAAGATGCCATAATAGACGTGGAGCAGCTTCTGCAAAACAAACAACAACCTGCAGCTGCGGCATCAAATTCACTCAATGCCTTTTTCCAACAAGAACATCGTCAAAATTCTGCACAGGCCCCTATATCGATGCCTTGAAGTGAAACTGGTTGCACTCCTGTAGCGCAGGGATTCTGCAGATCTGTGCAAAACTGCAGACATCTGCGCTACAAGAACACGACCTGTATATTTATTTGCAGTTTCAGGTGAAGCCTCTTATCCAAAAAAGATGCAGTTACTTGGAGACATCTTCAAAATAAAAAGACGGATTAAAACCGTCCAGAGACGAGGCCATTGAAGGAGTTACAAAATATAAACAAACGCAATCGGTCTCTACGTGGAAACGCTGCAGTGGTATAAAATGCACGAGTCGCACTTACACTCCTAGCACAGCATTCAGTGTTCCCCCCAGAAATAATCATACGCTTGGCTAGGGGGGAGGGGGGGGATTGAAAGCATATGCTCCAAATATTTTTCTAAATTAACTTAATAATGAAACTAAAAGAAATATAACCACTTTGCCATTAAAAACAAAACTGAACTATTTTAATGGCTGCAACAGTAGTATAGGCTGTGTAATGAGAAAAAAAAAAAAAAAAAAAACACGGGCTCCAGTCTGACTCGGGCCGAGAATTGTGATAAGCTGTCGAACAAGGGCTGGGCTGGGGCCTGAGGGAGTCGGGCCAGGGCCGGGCTAGGGCAGAAGGCGGTGTGTCTGATATGCCAAGACAGTATTGCAGTTTTTAGAAATGTAGTGCTGTGCTGTGTATCAGGCATTTGCTGTCAATGTAGGGGGGGTTGTTTAATTGTTTTCATTTGTCAGTGTTGTGTTTTTCTGCATTCTCTTGGAAAATAAAAACATTTATTCACAATAAAACAAGGGTAGAGATGGTTCAATGACAGATGTGTACATCTACTGTACAGTAGAAGTTGTGTGTCAGTGTGAAAAATAACAAAGGCTTCTCATGTTTTTCATGCATATACTATGTGGCCCTCAAGCCAAAAAGTTTGCCCATCCCCTGGTATATTATGTAGCATGTGGTGCCCTGTATGTGCAATAAAGCATGTGCTGAACACACGAGTAGTGTGACACGTAGCGTGTGCTGCATAGGGCACAGAGCTCACCTCAGGAGAGCGGACACTGAGCATGTGCCGGGAGGGGGGCCGGGACCAGGACCCTCAGGACTGGCCTGCCCTCCCCACCTCACCCGGCGACCCCAGAGGAGGGAGAGCTGCCCTGAACCTGAGAGAGAGATATTACAACTTATGGTCTATTATTCAAGTATATTAATGATTATCGGTATTTTCATATTAATTTTTCCAATGGTGTTACATTTCTCTACATATTGCAAATAATCTTTAAATACATATTCTTGTTTTATGTTTAGGTAAGAAACGCACACATTATATTATAAAATAAACACATGTAATATGTAGAAAGCGATTGTCCACAACTTTCATTAAAAGCATGCTTTGTTTATAATTAAATCCCATGTAGCCGCTCGTCTGTCTGTGGGTCAGTCAGTGACGTCAGATGTGTTGCACAAACTGTCAGACCTGCCCGCCCTGCTCACTGATTGGGTCAGCAAGAACCGTCACTCAAACCTGCTGGACCAATGGAGACCCAGGATCGAACGCAAAGAAACCGGCGGCGAAAGCGAGGCTCCGGAGTTCTGCTCTCGTTCCGCACGGTTTGCTTTCAAGTTTGTTTTCTTTACAATTCTAAACATTTCCGCTTCATTTTTTATCAACTTTGTTTTTTGTTTACAGTATATATCTTTTGAATTGAGTTACTTATGGCGCTAACTGAGCCCACAGAAATGGCCTCCCTGGCACTCCCAGCTTCGTGAAGCCCAGAAGCAGCACCTTGTCAAGCCGCACACGCCGGTCCGCTCCTCACGGCAGACCGAGGCCGCTGCAGTGCTGCTCGGCCACCCGCGGACGCGATGCTGCCTGTGATGGAGAGCGCCGGCCTCGCACTCCCACCGGGCGGCGGGTCAATGAGCCTCCGGCGCCCCCAGAAAAGCAAAGCGAGCCACCCTGTTCGTTCACAAGCGACACCGCGCACTGGACACGACGCAGCCGCCCCACGACACACACACAGCGGCGGGACAAGCGGCGCCACCTCCCTCCCGCGCAGCTCCCATCGCGGAGGCCGTCTCTCGCAGGGCCGGCGGCGAGAAGAGAGAAGGAACAGGGACGCGGGACCCTTTCGGGAAATAGTGGGGAACAGTGCAAAATAAAGAGAAAGGCGGGAAGAAAATGAGGACTGAAATAATAAGATTACCTGCAGCAATCCGCGGGAAAAGAGAGGGCGTGGTGCCCTCAGCTCCTTATATACCCCCTTGTTTAGTGGGCGGGACCAAAACCGCAAACGGCGCTGATAAGCCGAGTGCGCTGCCACTCAACCTATGCTCCGCCCAGTGCAATGACCCCAGGCTGATTGCCTGCCTTAGAACATAAGAGCACAAGAAAGTGTCCAGTCGAGAGGAGGCCATCCGCCCCATCGTGCTCGTTTGGTGTCCATTAATATCTAAGTGATCAAGGATCCTATCCAGTCTGTTTTTGAATGTTCCTTCGTACCATTACACTCCTGACACGGCTTCAACACACTTAGTTATAAAACCGCAACACTCCAACACTCCCAGCTTCGCAAGAGAGCAGCAACAACACAATTGCAGTCATTTGCAGATTTCTCTAAATGATGATTTGGCTTGGCATATTCCGCAGGCGCTGACTGTGGTCCTGCGGTTGTTGTAGTAGTGTTACTGCACCAGTGGCACTGGGAACAGCCGCTCATTGGAGTATTGTGCATTTAGTCTAAATGAATTATGCTTACAAACCTTTTAAATCACCTGGCTGTGCTCTCCCACAGCGTGCCCTCTTTGGCCCGGAGGCCGCAGGTGCTACACATTGAAATCACTATCATTTCAGAACAGTTAGATTCAGGAAGAGAAAAAGGGTTCACTTATATTACACATTTTACAGGCTTTTGCACCATAACTTTAGGAAACGCAGTATGTTAGAAATAACAGCCAGAACTCACATCTGGTGAAGTACGGAACAGCTTTTTAATCTTATATTGAATAATGATCGGAGACAAAACATCTTAAACAACATGTAGATGAGGACCCCCAGTAGCACTGACTCGCACTGTATTAAAACTCTCACTTTTCTAAATAGTTGGTATTTTGGAGCGCCAATCCTGAATCTCGCCATAAAGGTATGAGCCGATGTAACTGGAAATAAACAATCCTTCTCCTTTTTGCTGAGACTCTTACATAGGATGGACATCGGTCCCCATTACCCTGGGGATCGAGCTCTTGTAGGCAACGGGTGTAGAAAGTCATTTTCACCCGAACTCATGTCGACAACAGTCACTTCCAGCTAGGGTTGCCACTTTCAATGTGGAAAAATAAGGGACCTTGCCAGCGGTCCCATGCCCAGAGGATGCGATTCAAGCGGGGGTCTAGGGGTCCTCCCCCATGAGATTGTGAGCATCAGACACTTCATTTCCTGCATTCTGGTGAATTATTATGCACCAATTTGATTTTTATGCATCAAAGTCCTCTGCTACTCTCAACATGAATGTAAAGGAAATAGAGTCAATAAAGCACAGTTGCATCAATTATTTTAAGGATTAAAACATCATGTCATAGACATGGGCAAAATGTTTGGTCTGTCAAAACAATTTGGTATATCTGGAAGAAGCAAGAACCCACTGATAAACTTGGAAATAGCAAATGACCTGGTAGACCACAGAGACCACTATGGTGGATGACTGAACAATACATTTATTTGTAAAAATAAATTTGTTTTTTTAACTGTCAAACTGATCAGAACAACTCTCCTGGATGTAGGCATTGAAATAAAGATCAGCCTATTCCAGAGTGAGGGAAATGTGGAGAAACAAAATGATTACTACTTTATCTAGTAGTGAACTTTGTGAATGTGAATTCTCTCTCTTCCCACCCTCTCTATTTTTTCTTCCACATGTACTTTGTGTTACTCCTTACTGCCTGAAGCAATGCCTTGTCCTTCACAACCACTGTGTGGAACTCACAGGACAGGTCAAAGGTCACAGAGATGAGCAGCTCACTCTTCATGAGTTCCACAGAGCACTGGTTCTGGACCTCACACCACTTGCTGTTCATCCTGGAGAAGACTTTCTGCACAAACCCTGTTGAGGCTGGTATGCTCAGAGTGTAGGAGATGACGGAGAGCATATTTGGCAGATCAGCTGCCTGAAATACAGCCATCAACTTGGCTGCCACATCTTTGTTGTTCCATTGACCCCCTTCCTGGAGCTTCTCCACAACGATGTTCAGTGTGGTGCACTCATCATAGAGGTCATCCATGTTCACTCTGGCCATGAGGTGAAGCTTCTCACTAATCTTCTCCAGGTCATTGAAGGGGAGTTTGCCATGGAGAGAGAGGGGTGGAAGGCAGTAAAGCCAATTGCTTTCAGAGAAGTCGAACCATTTCTCGATGTCCCTGAGGTCAGTGTCGATGAACACAGTGAACTCCTCCCATGCTTTGCCTGCATCAACTGGAGAGAGACGTTGCAGCTTCGTTTTTGTGAGGTAACCGTAGAACTAGTAATCTGGCCTCTGTTTTAGTTTGGCACTGAAGGAATGCATGATGGGATACAGTTCTACACATGTAGTAGCACTGGCCTCAAGCCTCTTGACAACCTCTTCAAAGAGGGAGAGAATGTTGTTGCAGAAGAGGAGGTACACCTCCACAACATCGCCATCATCCTTCTGCACTCTGGAATCAGTGGTGAGCTTCAACAAAGTCCCGATTTGTTTGGGGCACTCATCTCCAAGGATGATGAAGTAGGGCTTTAATGACGACCAGCTTTGCAGGAGTCGTGAGATGGCAGGGTTGAGAGAACGCCATCTGGCAGTGACATGCCACAGGACTTCTCTGAACAGAACTCACAAAACTCCTTCAGAGCCTCTCTTCTTTTTGCTGATATGGAGAAGAAGCTGTACACTTTAAGGACCACATTCTCCACATCTACACTCAGGTTGTCAAGAGCATGCTTGAGGGTATTATTATGTGTGCAAGTCAATCATTTTATTCTGGTGTGAAGAATTGGACCGCCATGCGGGAACTGTTGCCTCTGTTGGAGGCATCCGTCTGTATGGAGGAAGGTAGAGGCGTTTCATCTTTCTTCAACGTCCCGACCACATCTTCCATGGCCTTTGGTGCTAGCACATCCTTCACCAAGGACTCTGCCTTTGCTCTCTCACAAGAGATTTGTTTGGCAACCTTTGAGTCCGGCACTTTCTGGGTGAGCTTCTGTGCACAATCACTACTATTGTAGCTCAGGTTGTGCTTCACAGTGTGGTAAACCTGAGTCAGCTCTGCGGCCGTTATCTGGAAGGGAGGAATCAATAAATAGATTAAACAATTGATTATAACAAAATTATAAATTGACCATTGAAAAATTGTTGACCTTTTGTTTGGTAAAATTATGTATTTATTATTACTTATACATTATCATATTTAGTTTCTATACTGTAAACTATAAAATAGCATGTAAGTAGGCTATTTTATACCCTTTAAGATCCTCAACTATAGATTTGTATTGGATGTTGTGATGGAATAAGAAGTGAATGGACAAAGTTTTTTTATGCCCATAATATTCAGAGATGGATGGCTATAGCTCCAACAGTATAGGCTTTATTCTAAGACTCTCAAGTATACAGCCAGTTTTAACAAATAGCTAGAGCTAACAACTCTCTGATTAAGCCTGGCCCTTGTGTTATTACCAGTGAACAGTAGAGGTCCAAGCACCCTCTGCTGGATAGACTCTATCATATCAAAAGTATTCTCTTTCAGCATATTATCAATTGTAGGCATTATAAAATAAATCTAATTTTAACCTTCAGTCCAACACCTTTCAGGAAGGATGGGGTAGCCTAGCTTTTTCTGTTGCTGCTCCCAGGCCCTGGAATAGTCTCCCGTCCCACAATAAGTCCTGTTCCACCATTGACAATTTTAAATCAAATTTAAAGACCCACCTTTTTTCTCTTGCTTTTAGTTCTGTCTGAGGTTGCCCCTTGGTTTCCAAGTCCACTTTTAATTTAACATCCTCTTACTGTGTTTCAATCTGTTGTTGGTTTAATTCAATTTTTCTTAAGTTTTTATTGTATTACTTTGATCTTGATTTTATCATTTTAGTTGTCTTGTTTTCCATTTTAGTCTTGCCCTCTATGCATTATATATACTATTGTATTATATTTTGTATTATTGCCTTTTATGTATTATTCCTTTAATCATGTATACCTGTATTGAGAAAGATGTTAATCCATATGCCTCAACTGTAAAGCACTTTGGGTCAACTCCTGTTGTTTTTAAATGTGCTATATAAATAAAAGTGACTTGACTTGACTTGACTTTCCACCAAGTGGGTTATTGGTTAAATTTCTCTCTCACACATACACCCACAGGGGCGGGTCTTCTGCTTACATCCTCAAAACTGTCAACTTGTGTATCTGGGAGGACTGACCCACTCATACTCCGTCTGCCACTCAGTCCTGTATTTGGACAGCCTCTTTCTTTTTGCGGGCGGACTTGAGCTGGAGGTAACTTTATTCGCAGACATTTTTTAAACCATGTGTCCGAGTCTCCGTACCCAGGGCAGCGATGCTGTGAGTGACGGTGACAGACACTCACCTGTCCTTCTGATTTAATACTCTCTGCTATGTCTCGTTAAACTCTTGGTTTTATTATTTCTCATGTAATTCCAAGCATGTGAAAACAGTGTATGCAATAGATTTGGGTGTGCACAAAAATAAGGGTCAAATAAGGGACAGTGCATTTAATTTTTCAATACGGGACGAACACATATTATACGGGACGGGTGGCAACCATACTTCCGGCTCTACACGGGAAGTAGTTGAGCTAGCTGAGATAAAATGCGGAAGTGGTCATGGAAAGAGCCTATTGTTACCTCCCCCCCAGTGCCAAACAGAAGACTCCAGAAAAAGACTTAAAAAACAATATATTCCTTTATTCCAGGGATGTACAGGTACAACAGGGGAGCAATTCAGGATCAGTATAGACATTAAGAGCATGGGTGGGGGGGCAGGCCACCATGCCAGCAAGCCGAGTTGCGACTCGAACCCTGAACCATTCAAAGCAGAAATTAACAATATGACAGACAGAAATAACAGCAGGAAAGTGGCAGTGTGTTTCTTTCTTTCTAATTTGGGTCCTTAATTGTTTCTGGCCCCAGGCGGACACAGTGAACCTCAGGGGCTTTTCTGTTTTGGTTGTTTCTTTTCTCCACAACTGGCTCCCAAGCTGACGTCAACAAGCACAGTCGCACAAGTTTGAAGCCCGACACTCCAGCTTCCGTGTGAAGTGTTGGACGCCCGCTCGTTGCGTTTCCTATCTGAAGACAGGAGTGGCCGTTCATCTCCTGGCAGGTTGGTCAGACATTCAGTCAGACGGCGTTTGTGATTAAGGCCCTCGAGACATTCTTCAGAAACGATGACATCCATTTTGAATTGATGTGGATATGTAAATATGCTCGTCAAGTCCAGGTGTACTCGTCAGTGCTGGCTTGTTAAGGCACTCTGTATCTGGGTTGCATTCAGTACTGGCTGCGCAGGAGGTTGTAATGGGAGAACCTTATCCACGACTGACACACAAGATATTTTCCGCAGACAACTTGGGGTGCAGAGTGGCACATGTAGAAACAAACACGCAAGGAAGAGCATAACACAAAATACATTTAAATTAAACATATCACTTGTAGAATAAATATATTTATGTACAACTTGTTTTGAGATAGTTATAGAAAATAAAACTAAACAAAATCTAAAATGCAACAAGACACAGAAAAAAAATAAACTTACTTTGGCCCCCCCTTAATGTAAGACTCACAATCAGGGAGCCGTACTCAAATTTGGATTTCAACAAACAAAAACAATTGGCACCATTTAAGAGTTGTGTACACAGCGCGGCCAGATGTGTCATCAGAACAGCCGAGTCTCCGCTGAGCCCAATGAGAGGCGCGGCTGGTGTTGAGATAAAGAACCATTACAGTACATTTCACAAGTGAGATGTTTGATTATTAACCGCTAGGGGGCGCACTTGACAGCGACTCCTCCCAAGCGTGAAAATAACAGGAAAGATGTCATATAAGGTCAACTTAACAACAAGAACAACAACCATGACCCACACCATGTATTCGTGTCTCCCTCCACAGCCGTGGATTGCATAACAATCAAGTAGTCGGAAAAGTCTGCGTCACACGTTGTAAAAGAGCTACGGACGCCTCACCCCTTTCTCCTGGTGAAGACTATGAACACCTGGCATTCCCAGGGTCCTAAATCCTGCTCTTTGGCACACAAACCATGCAGAAGACATGTCTCTGTATGAGGACAACCAGCGAGGATGGTATCGATTACGCCAGCTGTGCTGTACGCACCCAACCTTTGTTGGTTTTTCTGAGACTTGGCGAGTTTTGGCGATTGTTAAGGATCTGGAGACTTCAAGTCGAAGTTACATTCTGGTTGTACATCGGCGTCTGTGTATCACAACCGTAATAAAGTGACTGACGAAGTGTTTGAATACAGCATTCAACATGATTGCACAGCTATTTCACTCAAGATCAGAAAGTATCACCGGCTTCCTTTGACAGCAGCGCAGGCAAAGAAATTAAACTACAGATGGCAGCTTTGGTAAATAATGATCTCTATAAGTATTATTTTATTTAGATTCATTTTTAAAATAAATATTATCATTGGGTCTCAAAGGACACACTAGAATTTGGGCAGTTTCCCGATGCGTTATTTTCTCACAGTTTGCTAGAGAAGTCTATTATAGGCTGGAATTTCCGAGCTGAACTGTCCTTTAAGTTGATTGACGAAAAGATTATAAAAATGCGATTAAATTAAAATAAAACACAGTAAAACATCTTGCGCATCACTGTGGCAGGGGAATACGGGTTCAGACATTCAGTGTCCCAGACAGACCATCTGACGGTTGGCAGCATTTCAGACCCCCGCAGCATTACAATCACATAATCAGGGCCAGCACAGCCTCCCACCCCCACACTGTGCACAGCGACAACAGTATTGAGAGTCCCATAAACAATAACCATAAAAACTACCAGAATAAAGGAATTCACATTTTGCTGAGAGATTAAGGATAATGCCAGTTCATTTTCCTCCAGGACAGGGACACGGCAGCCCAGGGGGTGTTTGAGACCGGTTATATCTGTACTGTTACCTTCATACTCAAGGGCCGAGACTCTAGATGCCCCCTGGTCTCAAGACACCCCCCGGACTAGAGACGCCCTCCGGACTCCCCAGTGAGATGTTCTAATTTACCCAGGACTGGGTTTGTGGATATTTCCTCCTTTTAAATTCCCCTCCTACAGCAGGATCTTTGTATTTGATGCCCAAACGATAGGACCAAACCTCACTGCACAACATGGAGGGGAGAAACTGCGAGTTGTCAGTCAATTGCTAGGTCAATGAAATGACACTAATTAGACCTTTAAGACCTTTAAATTGACCTGGTTAACCTTCAGGGGTCTAAAGTGCCGGACAGGCCCAGAGCATAGCATAGCAAACAATTTAATCCCACTTTCCCACTATTCAGAAATAAATAAGGAGATTTGTATGAAACAGACAGATAGACAGACAGGGCTAGCAGGCGATTTTCAGGCCAGTCAGTTCTGGTCTAAAGCTCCCATTATTTCTGCATTGCCATCACGGTGTTCATGCTAAAGTAAGAGACACTAACGAGGCCTCCATCACAGGTCAAGCAAAGTCACTATGTTGTGTTAGATTGCGGCACATGTAGCACTTTGTGGTTGACCATCCTTGTATTGTATTTGGCTATATATTTAAGTTGTTCTTCATTGCGCAAATAATTTGTCTCCGCCTTTACAAAACGTGTCCATTTTCTCTGGCAATAATGGAAAATAATCCCCATTGAAAAATAATGAGAATTGATTTTATCCCACAAAAAAAAAACATGAAAAAACATAAAATAATAATAAATCACTAAAATTAATAATTGTAATAAATAACAAGTCCCAGTAGTAGCGAGGAAGGGGGAGGGGAGGCTGGGCGGCCTGGGGCACTTAGTCACCAACGTCAGCGTCTCGGTCCCCAATGAGCCACAGGACGTGGAAGCTCAGCGCCAGGAAGCCGGTTCCCAGCAGGTCTCCCAGGGCAGTCAGGTACGGGATGGAGAAGTTATCAGGGTTCATCCCTCTGCTCCACATCCAGTTAACCATCCAGTCTGCGAAGTACAGCAGGATGAGCACCTGGAGGCGGGAAGAACAGCGGACAGGCAGCCATGGTTATTGGGCAATTTCCACCACCGCCACCACAACGACGATGACTACCGTGAGCTCTGCTCCATACCTGCAGCAGCGCGGCCGTCATGTAGAAGGCCACAAAGATGGAGGTGAGCGTGGTGTGTCCGGCCTGCATGGAGTTGATGGTATAGAGGAAGACCAGGTGGCCGGGCACCACCAGCAGGAAGAGCACCCGCGACGAGCGAGAGTTCACACCTGGGGAGGGATGAGAGCACTTGTTCATTCTATCAGCATTGATGACATCACAGCCCCAGCTTCTGTGCAGGGTTCAGTGCACAGCGAGGCGTCAGTGTCACAGGAGGGCATACTTCATTCCTTCCTCTGTTCCCCACTTCCTTCCTAACTTCCTGCCTTCCTCTCTTCCTTCCCTCCTCATATCTTCACTTCCTTCCTTTCTCACTTCCTTCTTTCTTTCCTTTCTTCCTCTCATCCTCACTTCCTTCCTCACATCCTACCCGTTATGCCACTGTATAAAGCGTGATTGGAGCAATCACTTTAACTAACTTGCTGCAATAGCAGCCTTTTATGGGCTGTAAGAAGGAAGCTCCCAGCGCTGGACTGGGACCGTGATCAAGAGGCAGGCCAGTCTGTCAGTCTGTGAAACTCAAGGACAGCTTCGCTCCACTATGCTAAGATGGCCACTTCCACGCTGCCTCGTCACTCAAATGCACAAACAAACTGAAGAGGACAGAGGGGATGAGGAAAGGGAGGGGAGAGGAGAGGTCAGGATGGATTGGGGGCAGACAGGCGGAGGAAACTCACTGGATCCGAAGAAGGTGTTGCAGGGCGTGGGGCAGCGGTGCCGCGTGTGGCCGAGCTCCAGGCCCGGCACGCTGCTCATGTGCAGGTAGGTGGATATCCGGCTGGCCTGCACCGCCACCAGGTTACCCCCGACACCTGCCCCGAAAGAACAGGGTCATTACCACAGGAGCAAACAAACAAACAAGAAACAGCACAGACGGCAATGAATCCCCCCCTCCCACACACACACGTCATTGTAAATCAAAGAGCAAAAGACCAATCTGGACCTGTGGGCCCGGAGGATAAAGGATCAGAGTCCAGGTGCTCACCGTTGATGACGGGGGTGAAGACAGCCATGCCTGCGAAGTTGGGGTTGGACACAGTCTTGTCCAGGATCAGGCCCCCGACACTGAGGAGACGGACAAGCGCCAACGTCAGACCCCCTCAGCAGCGACAACGCTGCACTCCTAACCGCGACACGGGCCGCCTGCGACTGAACACCCAGCCCAACAGCCAAGCAGGAGTCGCACAGAGCAAAATGGACGACATGGCGAGTGTGTGTGTGCAACTGTCGGGGGGGCGCGGGCTGCCTACTCACCTGCTGATGGCCATGGCGATGATGACGGGCTCCCAGCCAGAGTACAGAACCTCGCGGGTGCAGGGGCTGCGGCGCGCTATCACGAACCACAGCGGTGTCAGGGCCACGAAGAACGCACACACCAGGGGGTTGGTGTAGTCATTATGCTCTGCAACACCGAACGGCAAAACACACGGCCCGTCACCACACTGCACAACAACACAACAGCAGAACACAGCCACACAGCCACCAATGTGCCTGGTGCCATCATTATTACTATTGTTATAATTATTATTACTATTTAAGGCATTCTAGACAGAAAACAGGAGACACTTCTTCACACAGAGAGGCGTCACAATCTGAACAAACTCCCCAGCGATGTGGCTGAAGAGACAATTTGGGAACATTCAAAAACAGACTGGATAGGATCCTTGATCACTGAGTTATTAATGGACACCAAACGAGCACGATGGGGCGAATGGCCTCCTCTCGATTTTACACTTTCTTATGTTCTTATGTTATTATAATTATTACTATATTAATATGATGGTTAATGGTTTAATCAAAGTAAAGGTTTCATCACTAGATTTACAACACTACACACTAAACTACACATTATACAGGTAGACTTTGTGACATATAATGCCACCACACCACTAATTAATAACAATAATAATAATAATAATAATAATAATAATAATAATAATATGAATAATATGAATAATATGTCCCCCAGAGAACTCAACAGGGTTCAGTATTCAGAGTTTCTACAGCTTTTCCAAAGAGTTACTGATCACAAACAACAAAACCAAAGCAGCAGCGATAATGGCTTCATAATGGATTGCCTCATCTCTCAAGAAGCATAAAAATAATGATTAATCGATAGAGGAGAGGAAGAGAGGGCTGGTGCAGCTCCAACACCGGGCACCTGCATTGCAGATCCCCATAAAACAAGCGAATCGATGCACCTCGGCCGACTGCCACACTGTGCTGAGCTATGCTGTGTTGCGGTGTTGTGCGGTAATTAAGGCGGGTGGAAAAGCTTCAGCCTACAGTACTGTGTAACAACTCGCTCTGTTGCATCACTCCCACTCCCACTCCTTCCCCCAGTATAAAAAGCGCAAACCAGCCCAGTTCCCCACCCATCTCTGCCTCTCCTTCCTTCTCTCTCTCTGTCTCTCTCCCTCACACTCTCATAATCTCTCAATCTCACAGGGATTGTCTCTGGCGAGTCGGAGAAGACCAGAAATCCATGGCAACGGACATTTTGCTGCAGAGTCCGCAAACTGTTTATCAAACCTCTGCGAGCTGTCAGCAGGCCAGAGCCCCCCCTCTGTCTCTCTCTACCTGATCCCACAACACTGTGATACGACTCCTCTCGCGATAATCTCCTGATGCCAGGGGAGCGTCACGTGACCTGCAGGGTGAACTAGCCCAAACCAGAACATCCAGATTGTTTTCATTTCTGGTAAATCATAAAAATCTGCTCAAGTCACAGGAAATCACGGCGAGACACAAGCAACAAGTATGTTTATTCAGACGAGTGTGTCAAAGCAACCCCTAGGAGACGTAACCGCCTGTGCGTAACCGCCAAACCTTCATCTGGAGGTGTGCCGCCCCCCCAAGACGCTACACCTGTGAGACAATGGGAGTTACATCTCAGTCAATATCAGAGTGGGAGGGAAAGTGACAGTGAGTCGCACCGGCCCGAGACCTTACCTAGCTGCCCATACAGCGCCGTGCTGATGCCTGACAGCAGTGCCAGGGTGATGAGGTCGCCCAGGCTGGCAGCGATGGGCGTCGCCACGTTGTCCGGGTTGATGCCGAGCTTCCTGGAGCCGATGATCACCCCGATCATGATCAGGCCTGGACAGAGAGAGCACAGCGTGTATTCAAGGGGTTTAGCTCCACTATATAACTCCACTATATAACAAGGTACATCATAAAGTATAGCCCTCCCCCCATCTCTGTGTATCAGGCTGTTTCCCAGGTGTGTGGGTCCAGGCTCTTACCCAGCACCAGGGAGGCTATGAAGGCTGTGGCCACACTGCTGGCACAGAGCAGCACCGCGTGGCCGATCTTGAACCGCCCCTCTGGGATCCAGCCGAAGATGACTGCAGCGAGGGACGCCAGGAAGCCCACCACCGTGGCCTGGACCTGCAGAGACAGGGCAGGAACGGGACATGACACACTGCATAGCGCACAGGCACAGGGGACATGGACACTGGGCCTCTCGGAGCAGGGCAATTAAAACAGCAGGTGACACACAAACACACACACACACACACACACACGCACACTTGTTTTTGGTTGAATTATTGCAATCTAGTTATTCACAGTTGTGCTTTGTCAGAGAAAGGGAACTGAAAATTGGAGGGTTTATTACAGATTTGTACTAAGACATTATAATAATAATTATTGTTATTATTATAGGTCTTCCATGACTTGCCCAGGCTTAGATATTTATCTTGTCTCTCATCAAAGACTTCCACAGGGTGACGCTGGATACATGAAACTCACAATTGCCAACAAAAAGACACAGAGCTATTTATCAATTCTGTACACATTCATATACAGTTTGAATACGGGTATCAGGTAGTCACACCCCCCCCCGCACTCACCTGAATCAGAGCCAAGTTGCCCACGATCATCTTCCACATCTCCTTGGCCGAGTCCATCTGCCCAATGTTGGCCTGCAAACCAAGTCAAAGTCAGTGGACCCCCAGCAGGGGAATTCTGGGTAAAGAGGTCACCTTCTACACAGCGTAGAGCAAATAGTGACAGCGTTTGCAGCCACCCCCCCAGGAAGAAAACAAACAAATTGTCCATTTAGGGGGTTTAAAACAAAGACACACCCAGTACATACAGTACTGTCTTATTTTTGTCTACAAAATAGTGCAGTGTGCGTGTGCATCTGTGTCTGTGTGCGTCTGTGTGTGTGTGTCTTTTAGCTCCTCAGGCAGACCCGCAGAGAACAGCAGATTGTCAATGTGATTTCCTGCTCAAACAAAGCACCTCGCATCTTCAAATACAACACCTCGATACTTTACTCCACGTACACCCAAACACACACCGACCCACACAGCTGCACACACACGTGAACAGACAGGTACACACATGTAGGTCATATGACGGTAAACAGAGGCAGCATCCTGGAGGCGTGATGCAGAAAATAGTCTCAGCTGGAGAGGATTCCTTCATGACTGGATCCACTGCGTTTGTGCTGAACGGGCTCTTTCCTCCGAGGGGTAATTAGCAGACAGGAAGGGGATGGGGGTGTCTGTCTGGGGCAGGATTTCCCCTGAACTACTGCTCCAGCACCAGCTCTTTCTGTCTCTGTCTCTCTCTTGCTCTCCGTCTCTCGTCAGAGTTGTGCAGTTAAACAGCATGTTGTTCAATGGCAGGTCACACATATATATACATATATAGTCTTTAAGTCATGCATTAGAGACAACAGGTGTAAAACAGGTTTACACTGACACCCCCCCCAAAGGGCTGTATGCCAGGGTTTATGGGGAGATAATGGATATATCTGCACATGTTGAAACGGGGGAGAGTTCAGCACTGAAGAGGTGAAATCCGGCACTGACCGCTGGTACATTCAGAGTCCTGTCTTCCCTGACTGGGTCACAGTAACCTGACCTCTGAGAGGGACGTGGCTCGGAGCCCGGAGAGCTGGAGGCAGGTCTGTGCCAAGCTCACTCCACGGCGGAGATGAGAGGGGGGGCAGCAGAGGAGACACAGAAAAGGACAGAACAGGGGACGGACACCAAACCATACAGTCACTAACAGCAAAGACGTTAACAAGTGTTCCGCTACTCACATCGCTGACGGGACAGGGAGAGAGAGCAGGAGAGAGACTATTCTGCGCTGCATGAAGACTGGAAGTGTCCTGCGTCAGCTTGCTGGCAGGAGATCTAAGTGACTGATGGAGGGGGGAATTGCCCAAGAAGGATATTGAAGTTGTTCTGTGGGGGATGACAGAGGCTTTATAGATAACCTAGGGGTAGGAAACCAGCCTTACTGGGTCTCTGACACCGTGCTGATGAAACTGACCCGTCACTTATCCTCAACCTTCAATACCACAGTATTTTTTTATTTCCATTGAATGAGCAACAACACCAATCCTGGACATACAGAAAAAAACAAAGATGGCAAAGAAATATCTCAGGGAATGATTCAAGTTTTTTCTTCTCCATCTCGAGTCAAACCTGGAACGTTTCAGGAGAATATAGATATTTTTTATAAACGCCCCAAAAATGCGGTCATGTGAACTAATTCTCCCTAATCCATGCTTAGCTAGTAATGGATTAGTGTTTAAATTACACTGCCAGAAACTTTAATTGCGGTAATCTGCAGATAATTAGCAGAGGCCGAGGGAAACACACGGCAGGGTTTGTGACGAGTGGAAACTGAAACAATTGCTGCAAATCAGCTTTACAACCCTAAACTGCTTACGGGGGGGGTGTGTAGGGGCGGTACAGGACAATGTCCTCAGTTCACAAGTTTGGGGAACAAGGCATTCGCCGGGGAGGCAGGAAAGCAGGGTGACGACTCGTCAAACTCTGAACTGCGGGAACCCACTCAACCCGGGGTAACGGCGGTGCAGTTTGCTCGGGATGGGTAGGGAGGACATGGGAGGGACACACAAGTTCAGGGCTGGAGGGGGGTGGGATCGGGAGGGGAAAGGAGACAGGGCAATACTCACTGCGGTGGACAGCCGGGAAGCCAACGTCATTTCCAGATTCCCCTTCAGCCCCAAGAGAGCGGGGACCAAGATGAACACCTCGGTCACTTTCTTGAACACCACCCAGTGCTGTGGAGACAGGAGACAGGAGACAGGGACAGAGCGTCACACCACCGAGCAGGGGGACACGGGACACGCAGGTAGGGACTGAGAACCAAAGGGGGGACAGATTTGAGACAGTAACCAAAGGAAACATGCAACCGGCTGTGTGCTATGAGCTCGTTACTGTAGATCAATACGTAAACGTACACATCCAGACAAGAGGTCAATCTGTATAAATCATGAACAGAGCGGATACAGAAGGTCCAGCAGGAATAAAGCCCCCCCCCTCCTCACTGTACATCACACTGATGGGCAGCACAAGCATGGCCGGGAGGAAGAGGGGGTACACGTGGGGGGCCATGTGTCACACCAGCTGGATGAGCAAGACATCCTGTTCTAGGACACTAGCCGAGAGACCTACCTATCTATCTGTCTGTCTGTCTGTGTACCTGGTTTGCCTGTCTCTCTGTCTACCTGTATGTCGGTTTGTCAATCCGTCTGTCCACCTGATCCATATGAGTGTCTGTGGCCTACTCTTCTGCTGGTCTCTCTGCCTGTCTGTCCGTATGTCAGTGTCCCTGGCCTGGCTGCCTCTCTCTCATCAGTTTATCTTGGTCCCAGCCCAAGAATTCTGCCCTCAGACTTTTTTATTTGTTTATCTGGACCACATCTCTGTCTGGCGCGGTTTTATCAAAGACACAGAGCAGGTCACACTGTGCTGCATTGGAGGCCTCAGATCTGAACACGGTCAGAGATAAAGACTTGGCCAACCACAGGCCTCAGCACAGCTCCGTGTCCTCCGCGTTCGTACGCCACCAAAACAGCAGTATTTTTTCTGCGGACAATGCCGGTGCTCGTCTGAAGTCTCGTTCTGTAGCATTCCTCTGCGAGAAGAGACAGGGCTGGGTGGCACAGCGGGCCACACCTTCAGAGCTCAACTCTGGCATGGCACAATCAGCCACGTCGCCCCTACGGGTGCACTGACGTCACGCATAGGACAGAGGGCGGAGGGGGGAGTCTCTCTTTGTAAAGTCTAAACTGACAACTTTCAGCTGAACCAGTGGGTGACGCACACAGACGCCACTCTTCAAAACTACATCGCCAACAAAACACAACTGCTCTGACAGCGAAACATCAGAGATTAACACCAATATTTCACTTCTGTATTTATTCTCAGTGCAGGGGCGGGGATGCAGAAGTTGACATGCACTAGCTATCCACAGAATAAAACACATTGTGTGAAAAATATAAAGTTATATATATATATATATATATATATATATATGTCCATAATGCAAAAGTGAAAAATATAATCTGCCAATTGTTCTAAATTAATTACAAATACAAAACAGAAAATAATTGAATGCATCAGTAATCACATTACATTACATTATTTGTCATTTAGCAGACACTCTTATCCAGGGCGACTTACATTTGAACACATTTATAGAGCTGGAGCTGTCTAAGTGAAGTGCCTTGCTCAAGGGTACAACAGCACTGCCCCACCCTGAATTTGAACCCACAACCTTCCAGTTATGAGTCACTCCCTTCAGTCAATATTTGGTAGAGGCACCTTTGGCAGCAATTACAGCCATGAGTCTATGTGGATAAGTCTATACCAGCTCTGCACATCTGGACACAGACATTTTTGACTGTTCTTCTTAGCAAAATTGCTCAAGCTCCATCAAGTTGGATGGGGACCTTTGGTGAACAGCAATTTTCAACTCTTCCCACATATTCTCAATTGGATTGAGGTCTGGGCTTTGACTGGGCCACGCCAAGACATTTACCTTTTGTTTTTAAGCCACTCCAATGTGGCTTTGGCTGTATGTTTGGGGCCATTGTCCTGCTGGAAGATTAATCTTCTCCCAAGTCCAGCAGGACTTCAGCAGGTTTTCTTCCAGGATTTCTCTATACTTTGCTGCATCCATTTTGCCCTCTATCTTTACAAGGTTTCCAGGCCTTGACGCAGAGAAGCATCCCCATAGTATGATGCTGCCGCCACAATGCTTCATGGTAGGGATGGTGTTCTCAGGATGATGTGCGGTGTTAGACTTGTGCCAAACGTAGTGCTTAGCGTTGAGGCCAAAAAGCTCTATTTTGGTCTCATCAGACCATAGAATCTTCCTCCACTTGGTCTCAGAGTCTCCACATGCCTTCTGGCAAACTGATTTGATGTGATTTTTTTTTCTCTCCCATAAAGGTCAATTTTGTTGCATTTTGTCCATGCCTCAACGGGTCAGGGCTGTTTTGGCGGCAAATATTAGGGAGGTGGTATATACACCAATCAGCCATAACATTATGACCACCTGCCTAATATTGTGTAGGTCCCCCTTTTGCTGCCAGAACAGCCCTGACCCGTCGAGGCATTGATTCCACTAGACCTCTGAAGGTGTGCTGTGGTATCTGGCACCAAGACGTTAGCAGCAGATCCTTTAAGTCCTGTAAGTTGCGAGGTGGGGCCTCCATGTATCGGACTTGTTTGTCCAGCACATCCCACAAATGCTCGATTGGATTGAGAGCTGGGGAATTTGGAGGCCAAGTCAACACCTTGAACTCGTGATTCATCAGACCAGGCCACCTTCTTCCATTGCTCCGTGGTCCAGTTCTGATGCTCACGTGCCCATTGTAGGCGCTTTCGGCAGGGGACAGGGGTCAGCATGGGCACCCTGACTGGTCTGCGGCTACGCAGCCCCATATGCAACAAACTGCGATGCACTGTGGGTTCTGACACCTTTCTATCAGAACCAGCATTCACTTTTTCAGCAATTTGAGCTACAGTAGCTCGTCTGTTGGATCGGACCACACGGGCCAGCCTGCAACCCCACGTGCATCAATGACCCTTGGCCGCCCATGATCCTGTCGCCGGTTCACCGCTTTTCCTTCCTTGGACCACTTTTGATAGGTACTGACCACTGCAGACCGGGAACACCCCACAAGAGCTGCAGTTTTGGAGATGCTTTGACCCAGTCGTGTAGCCATCACAATGTGGCCCTTGTCAAAGCCGCTCAGATCCTTACGCTTCTAACACATCAACTTTGAGGACAAAATGTTCACTTGCTGCCTAATATATCCCACCCACTGACAGGTGCCATGATAACGAGATTATCAGTGTTATTCACTTCACCTGTCAGTGTTATGGTCGTCTTCCTAACAAGAAAGTGTAACACATTATGAAGTCCACTATCTGCATAGTAATCCAAGGTACATATTTATTGTTGTGCTAGTAACTCTGGTACTTTATTTACTTTATATGAGATCAGGCGATGACCCATGGCGTAAACAGGGACCGCTACTCTTTCGCTTCCCACAGGACCTATTTTTCTCCTCTGGTGTGTAGCCCAGGTGCTCTGCTCCCCGACACCACGCCTGCGCAGGAGATACAGTGTCCTGCCTGGGAAGGGTGATTCCACACGCTCCGTTTCCACGGATCCCAAATTACAGATAAGGTTTCCGAGTTGAGTAACACAGCCAGCCAGTACTGAGCGGCGCTCCGTGCTGCTAACGCAAGCATATATGGTCACGGCAGGATTAAGCGACCCACCGGGGAATGTGAGCAGGCGTGTGTGAGTGTATTTGTGTGCGCGCGTGTCCTAACATTAATAACATTACAGTCTGACATCCCCGAAAGCACGTTAAGCCCTTTAGCCAGGCAGCAAACAGGGAGCATAAACCCTGAACTGAACCACCAGCTAATAAGGCCTGATCGCAGCCGGCTCAATCCAGTCCACAAGCGGGACGGGGCCTGTGGAAAGATATGAACTATGAAACTGAAATATCAGTTTCCTCATCTGGTCCAAATCAGCGTCATTCCCAGCTCCTAACCCGCTGGGGATTTCGACCCTGTATACGTGCCTGGGAGACTAGATTAAGATCATTCAATCCTTTCAAAAAATAAACTTGCACAATGTAAGTGTATAGACAAAGGTCCGTCGTGTTCGGTTTCGGTTACAAACACCAGCCTATTCCTTAAGGAGGACCAAAAGCAGCACACAAGGACAACAAGCGCCTTCAGTTTCACAAAGGCGATGAAGCCGAACCGTCTTTCAGGAGATTAATTCAAGGCAGGCTAAATATTTACTTTACAAATGTGTAAATTCGCACCTCGCTTGCTACAGTGACAGATATCACTCGTCGCATCAGGCGCTGTGTGTATTCTGTATTTTAATCAAGTTCAGTGCTTCATACGTAACTTTGGTATGGGGTGACTTTACTCGCACTGCCCTGGACCCAGGCAGTGGCCGAATGTAGGGTTAACTAAATCAACACATGAATGATGGTGGAGATGTTGAGGAGGAAGCGTGAAGGTCTGGCATCAAGAGTTCGCAGAGACAGACAGAGCATCGCCACAGTACAGAGACGGGCACCTCCGCCCTCCCGGCTGCTGCACTGTTGTGGCGGAGGGGGGATGTGGTTAACCACGCATCTCTTCCGCGAGGGAGAAAATTGCTATGCGGATGGTTTATTTTTTTTGTCTCGCCTGTGCGTGTGCATCTGTCTTAATCTGCACTTTCTATTTTCCTGGAATAACTCTGGATCTGTTGTGTGCTGTTGCGGTTTTGTCTCCCAGACCAATAGGGAACACGATAATGCCAACGCCACTTCTTTCTTGGAAGACCCCCAAGAGTTTGCAAAAGCCGGTGTTCCCAGCCGAGACCGTGGAGTGATGTAGAGAGAGTGAGACGTATGACTCTGCATAACGCTCTCTCTCCAGAACCCGTCCGTGTGGCCGCCACACCCAGCTGCTGACAGAAGGCACACCTGGGTTTGCCACACCTATACCCTTGAGTTATTGTGTTTGTAATCTTTTTCCATGGTTTGTATCATGCTTTACCTCTCCTGACCACAGTAAACTTCTATACGAGACACCTCACAGCCCGGACCATCTGGACCCTGGTCTGCTTGCGTCGGCTCATTACACTAAGCACAACTTATTAAACAACTAGCACCACCAGTTTTGTTCCTATATATATATCTGCATCCAGCTCTACACATTATATATGCATTCACAGACATATTTATATATATCCTGGCAGAGCCCTCACACCACTACACCAGATCAATAAACTACAATTCACGACACCCAGGATCCAGCTGCAGCCGCCCCCACAGCCTGAGTCTGCGCCAGGCCCTGTGTCCTGTATGAGGTCTGGCGATGTTTCCGTGTGTGCTCAGCTGTAATCCATGCTTGGTGTTGGGTCTCAGTTTGGGACTGTGGCCAGTGGACCTTATTACATCCACTGTGAACACCACCTGCGGTCGGACCAGTCCAGCCCACAGAGCTGAACTAGGCCCACTGCCTCTCATCTCAACAAGAACAAGGTTCAGCGTCAGTGGGACAAGCTCACTGCACAAGGAATGAGGTATGAGGGAACAGCTGCACACACCTCCATTGTTAAGAGCTCAACAAAAGCAGCACCCAGGCGTAGTGCTAGAGTGCTGGTATTCGCCCCACCGCCACTGAACAAGTTCCTCAACATATTTCAACAAAAAATGGCTTTCTGGAGCCCTGGAGCCATATGAGAGAGCACGGGGTAGTTGTTTTGGGGGGGCGGGGTATATATAAGTGGGAAGGAACATAATATAGTGAGGGAAAATATTTGATCCCCTGCTGATTTTGTACATTTGCCCACTGACAAAGAAATGATCAGTATCATTTTAATGGTAGGTGTATTTTAACAGTGAGAGACAGAATAACAACAACAAAATCCAGAAAAACGCATTTCAAAAAAGTTATAAATTGATTTGCATGTTAATGAGGGAAATAAGTATTTGACCCCTTCGACTTAGTACTTGGTGGCAAAACCCTTGTTGGCAATCACAGAGGTCAGACGTTTCTTGTAGTTGGTCACCAGGTTTGCACACATCTCAGGAGGGATTTTGTCCCACTCCTCTTTGCAGATCCTCTCCAAGTCGTTAAGGTTTCGAGGCTGACGTTTGGCAACTCGAACCTTCAGCTCCCTCCACAGATTTTCTATGGGATTAAGGTCTGGAGACTGGCTAGGCCACTCCAGGACCTTAATGTGCTTCTTCTTTAGCCACTCCTTTGTTGCCTTGGCTGTGTGTTTTGGGTCATTGTCATGCTGGAATACCCATCCACGACCCATTTTCAATGCCCTGGCTGAGGGAAGGAGGTTCTCACCCAAGATTTGATGGTACATGACCCTGTCCATCGTCCCTTTGATGCGGTGCAGTTGTCCTGTCCCCTTAGCAGAAAAATACTCCCAAAGCATAATGTTTCCACCTCCATGTGTGACGGTGGGGATGGTGTTCTTGGAGTCATTCCTCCTCCTCCAAACACGGCGAGTTGAGTTGATGCCAAAGAGCTCGATTTTGGTCTCATCTGACCACAACACTTTCACCCAGTTCTCCTCTGAATCATTCAGATGTTCATTGGCAAACTTCAGACGGGCCTGTACATGTGCTTTCTTGAGCAGGGGGACCTTGCGGGCGCTGCAGGATTTCAGTCCTTCACGGCGTAGTGTGTTACCAATTGTTTTCTTGGTGACTATGGTCCCAGCTGCCTTGACATCATTAACAAGATCCTCCCGTGTAGTTCTGGTCTGATTCCTCACCGTTCTCATGATCATTGAAACTCCACGAGGTGAGATCTTGCATGGAGCCCCAGACCGAGGGAGACTGACAGTTATTTTGTGTTTCTTCCATTAGCGAATAATCGCACCAACTGTTGTCACCTTCTCACCCAGCTGCTTGGCGATGGTCTTGTAGCCCATTCCAGCCTTGTGTAGGTCTACAATCTTGTCCCTGACATCTTTGGACAGCTCTTTGGTCTTGGCCATGGTGGAGAGTTTGGAATCTGATTGATTGATTGCTTCTGTGGACAGGTGTCTTTTATACAGGTAACGAGCTGAGATTAGGAGCACTGCCTTTAAGAGAGTGCTCCTAATCTCAGCTCGTTACCTATAAAAGACACCTGGGAGCCAGAAATCTTGCTGATTGATAGGGGATCAAATACTTATTTCCCTCATTAACATGCAAATCAATTTATAACTTTTTGAAATGCGTTTTTCTGGATTTTTTTGTTGTTATTCTGTCTCTCACTGCTAAAATACACCTACCATTAAAATTATAGACTGATTATTTCTTTATCAGTGGGCAAACGTACAAAATCAGCAGGGGATCAAATACTTTTTTCCCTCACTGTATTTAGTTAAGGAAACATCAGAACACAAAATAAGGAATGTTAATTCTCTTCCAAGAACTCATGTAGATAAAGAGAATAAATATACGCATATATATAAAAGAATAAATCATTAATAAGATAGTTTCAAAATTCTGACTCAAGAGTGGCAGCAAAAAACATGGAAGAAAAACAAATATTGTTGTCATTGGCAGAGAGGGAGCAGCATCCAAATCTGCAGGGGACTTCCAGGTCACATGTTCCGCCTCAATAAGGAAGTAGCCTCTCTCCTCCAGAATTCCCAGACTGTAGGAAAACTGGTGCCAAGCGATTAAAGAGACGCAGGCATGAGCTCGGCCTCGCGTTGGCCACTTTGTTGCCTGTTTCCCTGACACCGGACACCCCACACTCGATCTGACCGTACGAAGAGACTGACCCCCAGAATATATACAGCCTGTCACGGCGGCAGGGGTCGGTATTTTTAAAACGGGGTGGCACACAGACACACTGTGTTGGAGGGGGGTGTGCACACTCCCAGAACACACACGAGCACAACGTGTTCAGGTCAATCTTGTACAATAAATAACTCAATAAATGAAAGCGAGGCCGTTAAGCCTGGGACTATTTCGTCTCATATTAATTACAGGGATTCTTGACATTCCCAGTTTTCCGAAGCGTACGCTGTCATGAGTGTTCTGGCTCGGGACAAATCCTCGCTGTGCTGCCGGGCTCCAGGCAGGGGTTCGGCACGTGGCTCGGGCTCATAAACCACACAGTAGAACAGGGGTCTTGTTTAAGAGGCTGAGGTTGTTTTTTTCCCCTTCTGCCTCCTAGCTGGGCTCCATTACAGACCACTCCTTTCCATGACATCATGGCCAATAGGACAGACCTGAGCAACAACATGGGCAGCTAACGGTGACCACCCCCCATTCCACATTCTCAAACGGGACTGTCTCTCCCTCACTCTCTCTCCCGGACTGTGGCTCCACAGTGCTGCTAAACTGGAACACTGGAGCCATGCCACTTTAAATTGAGCAGCAGCCTGGACAAAAGGGCAGCTGCGCCCACCACAACACACACATGAAAACACTTGTCTGTGGTATGATGGCCCTGTCCCCCTGCAGGTCCCCAAACATTGATACCTCTGTGGAAGGCATTCTGTAAAGAAACTCGGCAATTCAACCAAAAATGTATTGTTTTTTGCCATGCTCATATTAATATAGAGACAGGCTGTTAATTACATTACAAAATCTGTCACTGAACTGCCCTCCTGTGCACAGTCAGGTAATGCATCTAAAGCAGGTACATAGATTACTGTGGAATATCTCTTGAGAGATCCGGGCTTTACAATCTTTTATTAGCAAGGCAATCAGCAGGAGATTATTGATTCAGGGTACTCAGAATATGATCATGATTATTATTATTATTACCATTATTACTAGTACTACTCCTGCTGCCACTACTAGAATAATTGTCTCCCACGTGAGATACGAGGAACTATCACTCAGGTGTTTTTAATAACACAAGACACAATTCATAAGACACCCATGACTGTCATCCTGAAGAAGCAAACTGGGGAACTTAACTGGCACATTTAACTGGCACAGATGCCAAATACATTCAAATTACACACAACATGACCCTGAGGGGAATGGCACAGTAACAGAGCGAATAAGTATAACAATAAGAAAGAACTGCTCTTCTTCCAGCAATAACACATTTTGGCTTGGACGGCTGACTGCTGTGCTCTCAACTACAACAGCCACTGAGACCCGATTTCCCCGGCTCATTGTATTGGCGTTCCTGGTTTTCAAACTGCAAGCCTGCACAATGGATTGAGCTAGGGGTGAAAATGACACTCCTATAACAATTCCTAAATATTATCCATATACAGACTGTTCATCTGTTAAGAGGATAAGGACATCACATTTATTTCCTGGTAACTTCGTTGTTGGTGCTCTTCAATAAAGCACAGTTTTGTGACTGGAGTCCAAGCCCAATATGCCCAAGTTCAACACATCACACAACGGCACAGTATATGATGCTCTATTGCTCTGCACGCCTCTCTTGAACCCGGGTCCTGGAGAGTTACAGGTTTCCATTCAATTGGGCAATACATCACTCAAGTGAACCAATAACTGGCCCTGAGTTAAGTCCTGGTGGACATATGGCACAGTCTTACCTGTACAGTGCGCTGGACTGTGGTGTGTGTAATGTGTGCGTGGGGGGGTGGGGGGGTTGCACTACTGCAGCTCTCTCACCTGCACGATGTCCAGGACCATCCCGGCAGCCACGGTCCCGAATCCCGCCAGCAGGAAGGGGAACAGCACCTGCAGGCCGATGGAGAAGGAGGTCTCTTTGAGCGGCGCGGGCGGCGCGGGGCTGGGGTCCGCGCATGCGTCGTCGCTCTCGGTGCTCTGGCTCGCGCTCTCCAGCAGCGCGTCCTCCTCGCGCTGGCCCTTGGCGTTGGCCCGGCAGTCCGGAACCAGCACGGGCCCGGCCCGGTCCGGGAATGACGTCACCTCGGCCCGCTGCGGCCCGGCCCGGTCCGGGAATGACGTCACCTCGGCCCGGTCCGGGAATGACGTCACCTCGGCCCGCTGCGGCCCGGCCCGGTCCGGGAATGACGTCACCTCGGCCCGGTCCGGGAATGACGTCACCTCGGCCCGCTGCGGCCCGGCCCGGTCCGGGAATGACGTCACCTCGGCCAGCTCGCAGTCGCCGGGGCCCCGCAGCGGCTCGGCCGGCGCCGACGTCGGGATGACCGGGTGCACCGAGCCGCTGCCCGGTTCTTTCTTCACTTCTGCCGCGCTGCCGGACATGTCGGACGGCTTGTCTTGTTCTTTGGACCAGAGGGCCATACGGTTCGGTTCGGAAATGTCGAGTTATAACAGATCTAGGCTGCAAGCAAAGGAAAGCGGATTGTGTTTTCCCAGTTTATCCCATTCAACACTGACCAGTATCTGTGATCTATAATGTCTAAGGCCGGGGCAGGAGACACGCCCTGGCGGGCCGGCGTGTGTGGGGGCAGCCGCTGTGGAGGCTCTCCATCAAACCCGGCGCTGCGGGGGCTTCGGCGACATCCAAACCCAAACAGGCGCCGGCGCCCGGCGGGAGCTGCTGCTGCGCGGCGCTGCGCTGGCGGATCACTCGGCTCAACTGCCGGGCGGCGCTCAGGCCGACACCCCTGCACGGAGCGGCGGCTCGGATCGGCTTACAACACGTGTGGCGGCGGGTTTATTTAAAGGTCTGAGGAACTGGATTGTGTTACACAGGCACCGCCGCCATCGTCTTCATTCTGGTTATCTAGAAAGAGAAAGGAAGACAAACAAAGTGTATAGCATAATATTATTAATAATACTTGTACACCAGCATGTACATTTGTAACTGGTATAACTATTGATGCGTTATGTTTTTTGTCCACGGTAATAAAAAGTGAGAGTACACATGTTCACAGTGCTTTAACAGAAATACAAGCTACAACACGAAGCAGGCAGATCTCACACAGTGGGCGATACGGCAGCACATCCAGCCCGTGTAAGTGCGCAGTAGACAGCGAGAGGCGCCCAGCCGCTGGTCCGGACGTCCCGGGTCAGTGCCCGCCGCGCTGGGCATCACTCAGAGGTAAGGAGTAAGTAATGATGATTAGGTACAGATCTCTCTCCGTCTCCGCAGACAAGCCTCTCACACCGGGCTGCCCAGCACGTCGCAACAAGTCTCCTTCCCCTCCGCAGCGCAAACCCGAGCCCCGGACAGGTACCGTGCAAGCCTCTCTTACGTGAAATACTATAGATTTATACCGTTTTGGCAACAGGGTGGAAGAAAGTGCTGCACAGACGTCCACAGCTACCGGACACCTCAGTCGCTTCCTGAGGTCGTCTAAAGCACGGCCATCCACACGCAATTAAAAAGGATTCGAGACAAGCGCGTACAGCGGAAATGCAGGGTGAGCTCAGGCCCTGTCCATCGCTCTGAACGCCGCTGCGCTGCCGCTACATTGTCCCGAGTAGCTTTCCGAGCTGCGGCGGCTCGCAGTATCGCTGCGGCGGGCAGGAAGTCCGGGGGCGGGCGACACTGACGCGCACTGGCCAATGGCGGCCGGCGGTCCCTGCCGGTGTGTTGGCATCTGCACGGCCGTGCGTGTCGCTGGCATTGGGACGCTCTTGGTTTTTTTTTTCTGGCTGGTGGTCTTGCCAAGACGAGGGTTTTACTTCAACGCAGCCGAGACAGACGCAGCGCAGCCCTTAAATAACTCGCAGGTCGGGACGGGAGTGGAAAGTGTGTCCAGTAACTGATGCAGGTCTCCACAATGGAAACTTATCCGGCTATTGTGCAACTTGGCAGCGATACCCATGTGCAAAGTCGGGGCTTTTTTTAAGCAATTTTTAATCTTTTCAAGGAGAGGGGAAAATAAACATTAATCCAAATTCGTTTAATCCCAGTGTCCTGGCTAAACAGTAGTGGCAATTCCCTATTAACCGCAGCCGTCCACAGATGTCCAGACTGGGGAGATTGTGAACAGTTCTCCAACAGCAGCTTCGACGACTCCGGCTTTGGTCACAACTGGGGCGAAATGGACGCGAGTGTGAATCGGTGTGCAGCAGGACAGGGTGAAACTGAAACTCCGCCAGCTTAAAACCAAAACATCATTAGAGTCAATGATGATATCAGCTTCCCCTCCTATCTTGAAACAAAGGAGTGCTTTCTATTTGTGCATTAGCTCGGCAATGGCAGAAAAAAGAGCAAAGCATTTCTCTGATGATGCATCCCAAATAAAGCAATCGATAAAGATTACATTTCTGAACAGATGCCTTTATCCAGGTGACTTACAATTGTTACAATATATCATATTATTATTGTTTGCAATCAATTATCCATGGTTTTTACTGCAGCAATCTAGATACAGTACTGTGCTCTGGGGTACAAAACCTGGGATTGACCCCACGCCCCCCAGTGGCTCTAGCAGGTCTCAGTCACATCTCTGCTCTTTCTTCCATCAGTCTCTGCCTGTATTACATCACCCCTCTCTCTTGCCTTTGTTTCTGCTTAAGCTTATATATATATATTGTTTAGCTTCTGGACTTCCTGTTGCTACATCCTCATGACTTCTGGTCAGAGTGAGTCACTAATTGTCCACCCCCACTCGTTTTTTCATTTATTTTTTTGGCATGTGACCCCCATCAGTCACCTTTTACAACAAACTGTACCTTAAAATAATATTTCCACCCCCTTGCAAGCCTAAGACACAACCCACTTAACATAAAATGTGTTTTGGTTTTGATGGTGGCTGGGGTTAGGGGTTGGGCTTTTGTCAGGGCCTAAACTGGGACAGATAGCCTACTGATGCAAGACAAAACGTCTCTCTGCACTGCAGTATCACAGTGCAGAGCAATGAGGCTGTTGACAGGCCCTAAAGGGGGGAAGGTAACCTACTGCTGTATTACATTGTAACAAATCTATCTATAAATCAGCCGAAACACAAAGCAAAGGTATTGAAGGGCAGCTGCACTTCCAACCCCCATCGGTGGAATCTGAAGTGACTGTTGTCCTGCTGGCTGGGCCGCACCGCGCTGACATCACAGGACAGACAAGCGCTTAATTCACAGCAACAGGGCGGCAGGAGCCAAGAACACAGCCTCCCTTGTGCTTGCTGGCGCGCTTTCAAGAATACCTGCAGACGTTGCCTGGCAGGGAGAGAAAAACACTTCTTGGCTTTGGTAGATCCCTAACATGTCCCCCCTTCCCTTCCCACTCACAGACACCGCCCAGGCGTGGTTTGGGTCGCCTCCTCCCAGGGCTCCCGGTCACAAATAGGCCCTAGCTTTCCGAGGTCCTAGGTTTGGCAAATCCCAACGCTGAACACAGCAGACTCCTGGACACCGTGCCCGACAGTCACACCAACCTCACTCTTGCACTGCAGCTGGAAGGGAGGCAAAGAACGGCAAACCCCCCGGCAAGAGAATTAGAGCAGTTCGTCGACAGTCCGGACACAAAGGAGGCACAGCTGGTACCAGCCGAGATGGAAACCGGATACTCCCCTTATTGATGTCACTCAGCCGCCATGTTCTTTAGCCCCGCCCCCACATCCTGATCTTGACCCACAGCGAAATAATACCCGTCCCCCTCTCTGCACCGGGCCCGATGATCAGTGTCACACAGAGGACACCAGGACTATCAACAATGGGTCTGTGATTATAGTGTAACCTAAATCTAAACCTTGCACTTAGCCACTGCACTCCCCGCTGCAGGGCTGGTTGTGTAGGTCTTTGTGATAGATCAGTGACCAGGTAACTTCCCAGACCCTTTCCTCAGAATTAGTTCTATAGTTGGTTTCAAAAAGCCTCTCCAGAGACTCAGGATGCCAGACTGAAGGAACTGTATCTAGTGGTTCCACAGGAAGCCTATAGGATTTCCTGTAATAAGAAATAAATAAGAACAAAGCTACAGACAATCACATGTTGGCTCTGAGCATCAATGTAATCAGGGTTTTAAGCTTTTTTTTTCCTTGTAACTTCCTTGTGATAAACCAACTGAAAGTCTCTGAGAAAGAGATCCAAACAGCTCCTCAAAGTGCACCCGTCAAAACAAAAACAAAATACACACGTACACAGCACTAGTGTGTGCATCAGTGTGAGGTCTCGTTTCCACCTACTATTCCCAGTGACAGGATAAAACAATGCCACACAAATAGCAGGGACTTTGACAAACTCCTTTCCCAGTGAAGCGGACACGTGTTAGTCTGTGTGTAAGAGGGGTGGGTGTGGTGGGTGGAGGGGACATGGATCTGAGCCCGTACATTTTTCATGATTCCGAATTCTCTGGTGCTTGGGCTGGCCCCTTACTGAACAGAGAAAGGGCAGGAAAATAAATAAGCTGGGAGAGAGAGAACCACGGAAGCCCATGAGATTTTCTAGATACTGATTAAGCAGAAGGAGAAAAGGGCCTTTTGTTGGGTTAAAGTTTGTCAGGACAATTAGACTCTCCTCATTTGTTTGCCTTTCTAGCATGTGCATTACCATAACCAAATCATTGGATTTAATTATTTACTTCCACACAGTCACACTCACACTACTTTTGTGAACTAGTCTTAAGATCCTATTTCTTTCAAAAACGTTGATCGACCGATTCGTAGCCTAGTGCGACCGAATTCTTCCCGTTTGCCATTCCAGAAGTCATCGTTAAATTGTTACCAGCTATTAAGAGCTGTTTTCACATCATGAGCAAAGCCAGCACGGCTATCAAGACGCCTCCCTTCTCTCTGGCTCTCCCCAACGTCCAGGGAGGATTGCTCAGGGCAGTGTCAAGATCCTGAACCTTGGGACAAACCGGCTGCTCAATTAACAACTCAAAAATTAAGATAATTACAAGCCGAGCTGAATCTAGGGTTTGGTTTGAGTAGGACCCAGGAGGCACTAGGCACAGAATGTGGTTAATGGTGAAGAAAGGTCACAACAGGAGCAGCAAGGAGAGAATCCAGACGGCCTTAAGACACAGACGGACCTCCAGCGCAGGAAACGGACCTGGATGCTGCGAAGGCATTACCCAGGCCAGCCTGAACAGGATTTTGATCCATTTACTTTTTTTTCTTTTTTTGCACAAAACGCCAGCTTTTGAACAGCAAAGCGATCGCGCTTGGCTCCGCTCAACACCGGCCCCCGTGCAGCACAAGGCAAGGCTTTGTAAACAGTATTAACGGATGACTCTCTCTCCCGGAAACAAGGGCAAGGCCACTGGAGGCCAGGCAGTAGTTTAGTTTTTCTCCGATGCGTATTCAGACAGAACTGCCTTGAACACCCTAATGAGATCGCTTCCTCTGCCCCCCATCCAAAGCGCACTGGTGTTTAGTTGCCCCCGAGAGGCTTAGCTGAAAATCTGGCGGGTACTTTGTTGACCATTATCACCTGTTTCTTGTGCTGCTGGCCAACCACATAGGAGCAAACAGCCCCCATCACACACCCTGGAAACGGGAGCAGCGAGAGCACTGATGAGGTCTTACTGGGATCCATTCCCTGCTTGCGGAAGAAAGAAAAACAATCCTGCTTGTGAGGAGCTGGAGGACAATCACTGCAGAATTTGTTTTCCACTTTGTCTGGCACGGTCTCTCTCTCCGTGGCACGGAGCTGCTGTGATGAGTAATACACCGAACAGGAGATGCCCTGTGCATTTTTCCACTGCGCCGCACCCTCCCAGTACTGTGTAGTGAGAAGGTACATCCCGAGTGCGAGAGGGAGTAAAAAAAGTACAACCACAGCATATTAGATATCCATTTTATTTGCACATCAAAGAAATCAACACCTTTCATTAGCTTCATTAATTTGATCAGTTGACTCAAACAAATATAAAAACCCAAAGCTACATATCCGACGAATGGCCTCGGGCTGCACAGTGCTGCGAAAGGATTTCAGCCTCCTCCGTAATATGCATCGTGTTCAGTCTCACAGGAAGTATAATGCATTATGAAGGTCCAAAAAACAAAGCTGTACAGAATAGCTTTTCACATTCAACAGTTCAATACATTTGATATGCAGCAATTGGAAACGACCACAAGGACCAGAGACAAAACAATCTTTGGCATCTTGTGATTAAAAAAAATCAGTACCCTGAGATCATATGTAGAAATTGTTCGTTTTTTTTTTTTTTTTTTTTTTTAACCCCCCTGCCAGATTAGCAGAAGACCAAACAGGTCAGTGCGTCTAGACTGCGTTAAATAAAACCAACACCTCCAACACGCCAACCCGTACAGCCAGCATCGCCCCGGGAATGTGGAGATTATATTTGTGGAACGCGGCTCTCGGGTTTTAGACACGTCGGGTAAGTCTGTGGCGAGACACCTGGCTTAACCGGAGAACTGTGGCCAGGTCTGAAAGTAAACTTTAGCAGGGCAGATGGTCACTATAGGCCCCTTCGTATTTTTCACAAATGCTGTCCTCCTGGGTGCCGACAGGAAGCGTCTAACATTCTGCGTCCCGGAAAAAGGCATCCATTTATGTAAAATATAGATTATAATAATCACAGCGTAGGCAACAGTAACTGACAGTTGACTTTTTACACACTTTCCAGGACTGATTCCAGAGATCTCCGAGACTTCGATGCAAATGCGATTTTTACAACCCAAAACCAAGACAAAACCCAGCACAATATATTGCTATTTAACCGAGCAGACAAGATCGGTCAGAAATCGGTCATTTAACAAGCGTGCGAGTATTATCGCCATATGGCTATATCAATGCTTTTCTGGCAAAACCGACACCATGCCTTCGTGTTTTTTTTTATATATATATATACTCTTACAGTCCTAGTTAACTTCCTTCTTCTTAAGCCACGTCAAATTGAAATTAAATCTTCCAGGCATTTTGAAACATTCGATAGTTTATCCTAATAGACAAACTAAGCGATTTCGCACACTTTACTCGCGCTCAACCACCGAAAGTTTCTCTACTCCTCTACTGGGTATTCCAGTACGACACAAATTCAAGCACTTTAAGCATTTCAAGGAACTTGTACAAACCCTGCACTGAGGTTAAGTGTAATATTAAATAAAGAAAAATTAATACATTAGTTTTTCATTCAAGTAATCAGTGGTTTAACTGCAGTATTTCTAAAAATACTTAGAAAAATAGGTGGGTCACCCCTAGAAGCGTTCTGCACGGTGTTAGCTGTATTGTCATGGAGTAAAATCGCTGTGGGAACATTCGTCGGATCGCTGTCTGTAATTACGGTCAAAAGCGTCACGGGTCACAGGCTGCCGAATGGGGGAGAAATCGACTTTTTGACAGTAACTTCGAATCGTAATCGTCCCAAATCCACTTTGCAAAATGTTTTTGACAGCGATTTTACTCCATACATCTACATCACCAGCTCAAGCCACAGGCAGTGCCAAGTATGCTTCAAACTTAGAGTCATCACACGAGACCAGCACTCGACAGTACACCTGACCTGGGGGAGGCCGGCAGCTGCCCTGCTGGCTCTACAGCTCGTGACCCGTGCCGTGGGGCTCGGGCAGCTTGCGGACGTCACAGTTCTGGATGAACCGCAGGAAAAACAGCACGTGCTCCTCGAAGTTCTTCACCGAGATCCTCTCGTTCACACCGTGAAACCTGGAAGGAAAAGAAGAATAAATAAAGAAGGGTGAAAAGGGTGATCCCAGGGGCGGGTTAATGTGAACTCCGTCTGAAAGGAGGCTTTGTTTGCCAAGCCAGGGGGCGCTGAAGACCACGTGTAGGACGAGCGAGAGCCAGGTGAGTCACTAGACCCGGCCCACATCCGGCAGCCGCCTCGGACCGAGAACTCTTCTCTACGTTTCAGCTAGAAGAGTCAACTGTGAACAATCCTTTTACACCTACGGTCAAAAAAACATCCCATCACAAGCATCTGACATACTACCATTAACCCTAAAACCGTTCCCATGCAGGTTACCATTTATTAATTTATTAGTGGACACCCTTATCCAGGACGTCTCACAGTCGACACAAAAGCTTGTCTCAATGGCACAGTTGGAAGCATGAAGAAAAAAAAACTATTACATGAATGTCCTTTTGACCAGTTACAGCATTAGTCAGCACCTGCGCTCTATAAACAGAGAGCAGCAGGCCTGACAAGACCTGGAAGAGTGCGTTACCATCAGAGTAACCATCGTTTGCCACTGATGTCAGCCAATACTCTCTCCAACACTGCTCTTCAATGGCTCGGCGTACGGATATAAAGGCAAGAGGCAGGACCACCCTGCGGTCCAGCGACCCTCACGAGAATCTGGCTCACCTTCTGGGGTCACCTGGACGGAACCAGGTGGGCAGGAACCGGTAGATCTGGTCGGTCAGGGAGACGTAGTGGCGGCTGTCCGTGTTCCCCACACAGACACCTATGCACAGGTCACATGACAAGGGAGGACAGAACAAGTGAATGGAAGTGAATGGTGTACGTGTGGGGAGAAAGACTAGACTGCACTACTCGTACCTGGAGCCACAGTGACCTGGGGGAACGTGTCCAGGATGGTCTTCTTGATGACCTGGTACCCGAACGCCGTCTCGCTGTAGGAGCTGATGGGCAGGGGGTCGAAACCGTGGACCAGCTCCATCTTCACACGCTCATCCCCCACTGTGCTGTGGATGTCCTCCAGCACCTCAGAGAGTCACAGAGAGCCCGTGAGACCTTGTGCTTGGCCCACGGCAGCCCACTTACATGGAGTCCTATCCTGCAGGGGTAGGTGACCCTGGGCCCAGATTATAAGGCTCTTACCCCCTGCAGACTGTGTGCCGAGTGGATACGCAGGTTGACGAACGCCTCAGCATAGGGGGGGATGATGTTAAGCTGGAAACAGAGGTACAGACAACACCGGATGAGAAGGGGAATAAAGCGATGGCCATCACCTGAGGACTGCGATACAAGCTGTAGGTCTGGCTCTCTCAAGGGCCAGTTATGGACTCAAGGTTGTGGTTTCAGCCCTACTGTCGCACTATAGCGCCACCACCTGGCACTTAATCTCAGCTGCAGAAACGTCACCGAATGACAGACACAGAAGACAAGCGGTTCTCGCCGTCGTGCAGGAAAGCCTCCTACCTTAACGCCGGAGTGGAACATGGTGACCGCAGTGGTCGTCCGCACAAACGCATTGCCATCCGGCTTCAGTTCCATGACCCTGTGAGGAGAAATCAATCAATGAAAACAATCACAAACCAAAAAATACAAATAAAATCACCAGTGTGTGAATGGAGCACAGCCCTTACCTGGCCAGGAGAGGGGAGAACAGCCACAGGTTGGACATGATGAACTTCAGAGGGAATACAAACTGCAAAACACAGAGAGCGAGTGAGTCATGTCTCCAGACGCAGCCACCGGCGCAGCCCTGCATCCGTCAGCCGCCCTGCCGTGTTGTTAGGCAGCAGACATGCACTCATGGGTAACGCAAGTTCCCTCGGTCAAAAGCATCATACTGTAAAAACAACGAAACCCCTCTCTGGATCAGGGGCCAGCCCCTCCACACCTACCAGCTATTGAAATCCTCGTGCTAATGCAGCAGAATCGATGGCTGGGGAGACCTGCGGTCTCGTTTCTCGTGTGTTTAAAGCTACACCGAAAGGCAGGTCTGACCGAATCCACAATATGATGCTTGAGCTCCAATAAAGAACACTGTGCAGGAAGTTAATTAACACTGCAGGATGGTTTCAGTCAAGTGTTCATTATAGCTACAGCACAGCTATCGAGCTACCAACAGAGCCCTGGAGGAATAATAATCATAATCAAGTGTTGAAAGGGGAATATGCCAGTGCGATTCATTATTCTAGAACACTTGGGGAGTTCTGGAAGACTGTGATTATGGACAAAATACGATTAAGGACACAAAGTGTCTTGTGTTGTACCAGTTGTGCAGCAGGGTCCCTTACCTTGTGGGCCAGGTGCTCGAAGGTTCCCCGCTCCGGACCGAGCCCCAGCATTCTGGGCATGAGGTTCTGTTCCAGCCTTGGGAACCAAACACAGTTTCGTGAACGTCTGTTGCACAAACTTTACACCACAAAGTCTGACACTTCAAACAATTAACAATAACAAAACCCTGACCTGGTCACGGCCGCAGACAGGATGCCGATGCTGCTCTGGCCGAGGGGCATGGAGGAGTGTCCGGGGGCGGTGGTGACGCTCAGCTTCACGCTGGCATGGCCCTTCTCACTGATCGCTATACTGGAGACCGGGACAGAGGCAGAGAAGGGCAGTTCAGCCTCGCAGGTTCATATACAGACGGGCTTTCTGCACAGCTTCCTTCACAACTAATACTGGGAACTGTCCATGACGTTATCTGGCAATAGGAAATGCAGGTCCAGTCTGGTACAGGTTTGCCCCACAGGAGGAACTGCTCACATTTTGTACAACAAGCAGTGAAATTCAAAGACCAGTTCCTTAATTCTGTGCACAATTCCGAGACTCACATGGCAGCCGGACCCTGTAGGCCGCCGATGACCCCGTCCAGCACTGCCATGCCCTCGTCCAGCACGAAGGCCAGCCGCGCGCCGCGGGACTGCAGCAGCGCCACGATGTTCTGCGCCCCCTGCAGGCCGTGTACCTTCAGGGCAACAGAGCAGAGGGGAGAGGACATGCAGGGACGGGAGTCAGTAGGTTGCTGGCTGTAAGCAGGCATGACAGTTCATGACAGTATGTCAGTTACAAAAATCAAACTATGGACACGGAGTAACAAAACTGTTCTTCCATCACGACCCTGCTGTAATGTGTAAAAGTGAGCCGATAAGGAAGTGATGTAGAAGGCGGCTTAAGCGTATCATAACGGAAGATGTCATACGGGACTTGAGACACTTTTGTCCTCTAACAGACTGTAGTGTGCTGTACTGTGGTAATACAGTAAGCTGTGGTGTAGCTTTGTAAACACATGGTAAAGTATAGTTTACCATGAAAAAAATATGCTTCAAAATTGTAAAGTGTCGTATGGTGTAGCATGATAAAAATATGGTAAAAGCAAAATAAGTTGTAAAATAATGGTACAATCATGCTAACACCTGTTTTGAAATCATGGGGAAATCTGGAAAAATATTGAATATCATGGGGAAATATGGTAAGATTGTGGTAAAGTCATGGTACTGGGATTTTGAGGGCTCCACTGCTGTGGTCTATGGGACGTTCGTTCTCATATGCAGACTTATATTTGCACTTGAATGTATTAGCAACACTTCACACCAAGGCTGGCATTGACAACGCCTCACCTCCTCGTCGTGACCCAGGCCGATGTAGAAACCCCGCCGGGGTCTGTATCCTCTCTGCAGGAGATACTCCAGCGCCTGCAGGATTCCCTGCGAGAACATGGGCGGGTCAGCAGCCGCTCAAGGGCCAGCACTGTGCATGGCTAACAGCCTGAGAAACGCCCCCAAACAGGGTAAAGAAGCCCCGTCTGTGTTCAGGATTGCACTCCCTGACAGAGACAGCAGGGGGAGGTAGAGCTGTGCTCGTGGTTTTGTTTTGCATTTTAACAGAACTAAACGATCACAATGGACCCTGATCATGCGCTTCTCCTCTGTGCCTCTCACTGCTGGCCCTGACACACCCCGTACATTTAACCACTTCAACTCCAGATGAAAAAATTAAACCCTTACCAGGTACCAGATTGAGAAAACAATTATAATATTTCACACCTAAGATTGCTTTAAAATTTAAATGTATGAATTATATATAAAAAAATAACCAAAATGTGCTTTTCATGAACACGTTACACTCCTGTGTAATAAATATCAATGTTTAGTAAAGAAACACGTTTTTTTGTTTGAACAAAGAAAACAAAGCAAATGCAATATAAAAGTTTACAATAATATACTAAAATGCAAATACAAAATGCTGAAACAAATACAAATACTACACAACACACTTAAACTCATATGAACATAATAAACACTGAAATGCAAATTAAAATAATTCACTGAAATGCTACAATAATAAACAACGAACAGTTATTATGAACTAAAACTCAATTTCTATCAAAACCTGTGCGTCAGCGGCTTGCTCTGTGACATTACAACAAGCCTGGAAGGCTGTGCTACAGCTGCGCTACAGGGCTCTGCGCAGCACTGGGATGGCTCCGACTGCGTAGACGCTGCTTCCTTCCTTCTATAAGAATAAAACTAGAAATAATAATATGAAACTCTAATTAAGGACTTGTAATAGGTGAGTGGGTTGTCACAATACACATGGGACTGAGATGCACCGGGTCTCTCGCCTCTCACCATCACGCCCTGCTTGTTGTCGATGGTCCCGCGGCCGTAGATGAAGCCGTCGATCTCGTCGGCAGAGAAGGGCGGCGCATCCCAGCCGTCCCCCTCGGCGGCCGGCACCACGTCAATGTGAGAGAGCAGCATGTAGGGCTGCAGCTCGGGGTCGGAGCCGGGCACCGTGAACAGGTGGCTGTAGTTGGCGACGACCTCATGCTTGACCAGCGGGGAGGAGAACACGGTGGGGAAGGCTGGGGGACAGAGAAGAGGGAGACATGAGCTTTCCCAGAGACAGGCCGGACTCTGCATTAACAACCGCAAGCGGGCTGGGGACCAGGTTTGAATCAAACACCTGAAGCCAAGAATCAACCTGAGCCCAGAGTCTCTGTAGATAACGGAGCATAAAACAGGCTCAATAACTCACTTAGTCATATTGTCTTGGTTTTTTTTTTTTTTTTTTATAAAAAAAACGAATATCAAAGCAGGCCTGTGCAGCCCTGGACCTGACCAGTGTCTTTCAATCCACCCTGACCACTAACCGACATAACACCTCTCCTTATTTGACTAACTGGAGTTGGCCACCTATATCAAGTCTGAAGTTTGAGCCACTGATTCAGTGATAACGACATGACCTGCTGGCCTGGCCTGGCCTGGGCGCGTGCCAATGGCAGCACAGACATACCTCTGGGCAGGAAGTGGGTGAACTGCTGCAGCGCCGTGGTGTTGCACTCAGTGGGCGAGAAGGACACCGTGGGGATCCGTATGGCCTCTGCAAGCAGAGAGAGATTAAACGTTGGGGATCAATAGCAGTGAAATAATGTCACATTAAGCAAGACTTAAGACAAACAAACACTGGTGAGTGAACAAACGCAGATAAATAAAGCAAATGAGAGCAAAGTGCAGGGAAAAAAACAATGAAACTTCACAAAAAGGATCAATTGCTTGAGCAGTAAGACATTGAAGTTTGAAAACATTGCGAAAACATCGCTGGAGAAAGGACTGCAATACAGTGATGTGACCAAAAAAACAACACTACAAAACGCTGCTGCCACCACCAAGTCACGAGTGCGGAACGGTCTTCCTCAGTGGGAGACAGAGCGGACTACATCCCAGAATGCCACGTGGCCTTGTTTTTTCTATTGTGCGTGAAGAAATGGCTCTGGGCAGGTAACTCGGTTTTTGGCTACTATTTTCAACACTGCGCAGGTGTTAATGTGAGGTCTATTTTGTCCCAAATGTCCCATCCTGGAACCCCGAGCAAACCACGTCTGCGAACACGTGGCTCGGTCGGTTTGCGTCTGCGCGGCGATGCATGAGGTCACGGCGTCTGACCTCAGGGTGCGTTTTGACACAACCACATGAGAATCTCGAATATTGATCAACAACTATATTGAACCCCTCAATTAATTGAGGGCCTGTGCATCTGCATTTCTTTCTGCATCTTGAGACGTCTGTAGAAGACAGACACTGCATTCTCAAAACATTTAATGTCCCTTGCCTTGACCCTCTCAGGGTATGAGGTCAACATGGTCACAGATACCAAACCTCCCTGTTGTTTTTGGAAGTTGTCCACAACGTCACAGACCTGGGGAGGCAGAGACGGTACCAAAGGCCATGACATACCTAATCATTGGCTAGATTGTTGATTAACAGTCATTATATTCACAAGATTCATTAATCAGTTACCGGCCTCAGTACTCAATGCATATTCTTAGATTATCCCAGTTATTCCATATATGGATTTAATTTGCTGAAACAATATGCCCTCGCAGTAATTATGATTTACTGAAGGGTTGGTTATATATAAAGTTGACTATTGTCACGTGAAATGCTACACCAATAAGCCATCCAAAACCTCTCTGTACATAAGCAACCGTGATAGACTGCATTGAACTGGATTTTTTAATACATTTTGTTTCAAATAATGAAGTAATTGAAGTCCATTGTCAAACTTTAAAACAACAACAACAAACGTGTTTTGAGCAATCAATCAATTGCAGATCTGCATAGTTTGAACTGCGCTACAGACGTACAGGCAGTGCATGCACCCAAGCGTGGCCAGTATGGGAACAGGGTATTATTCTATAATGTAATATAATGTAGACTGGGCTCCGGACCAGCACAGTAAAATGTGAACTGCAGCCCAGTGCAAGGTCCCCCGGTTTGCACTGTAGAAAGTAACGCTGTGCGCCAGAGAGCTGGGGTTCATGATCAGCGGGGCCTGAGCCCGGCCGCAGCCCGGTACCTCTGAAGTTGTGCAGCAGCTGCGCCCGCTCCTCCGCGCTGACCTGCGCCGGGATGCTGTCCGTCTTCTCCCAGCGGGCGAGCTGCAGCCCGGCGTGCACGTCCAGCGTCAGCGTCCTCAGCAGCGCCACGGCCAGCAGGGCCAGCAGCAGCAGCGCCGCGCCGAGCCCGGCCGCCTTCAGGAGCTTGCACAGTGCGGAGCGGACACGGTGGCCGGCCATGCTGTCTGTGTCCACTCGTGACGACTGTGCGCATGCGCCCGCTCCAGCACAGCCCCGCCCCTCGCGTGGGGACTTCCGTGTTGGGCGGGGCGGTGCATTGTGGGATTGCTAGCAGCTCCGGTGGCGATTTGTTCTCTGTACGGAAAACCTGCCTCATTCATGTTCCAACACTTCTCTTTTAACACGATGCGCCTGAACTGACATAGAGACACCCCTCCTTAACATGTCCGCGCTGGTATTTACTCGAGCAATGCCCCTCTCCCTGCAAGGGCACGGTATCGCGGAAGGGCTGTGTTTAGTTGCATGCCTCATGAATATTCATGAGCACACAGCACGACTGGCGGCGCAGATGTCCGCAGCGCTGCGCAGTTCTGCACAATCCCGCAGATCCCTTTGAAGTAGTAGATAGAAGTAATACTCATAAAGGATCTGTATATTGCAACCTGGAGCAAAGTACAGTGCGCACAAGCAGGTGTGTAGCCACGGGAGTGGGTTTGTCTCCAACATGGCTGGCGCTGCTTTGTGTTTGTGCCAAGTGTTCGTCCGTCCATTTGGTAGTTCATTGCGAAATTCATTCGGAAATTCATCCATTTGGCCATACATTCATCCAGGACACTTTATCAACTTTGTAATTAATCAATGTGGCTATTCATTAATATAAATAGACAAACAGACCAACTTCCAGACAAACCGATGACGTGGACATAGAAACGCCCTTTCTAGTAAACTGCAATATTATTGGCTGAAGCAGTTTTATGTGCGCCTGGAGTTTTATTGGTTAAAATAGGCGCGTTTGCTCCTATTGGCTAGAAGGACTGAAGTGGGTTTGGCACAGAGCAAGATTGACAGCTGGTCTGTTCATCTGGAAGTTCATTGGTTTGTCTGGAAGTTTGTCTGGAAGTTCATTGGTTCATTGGTGATAAAGTGTCCTGGATGAATCTACTACTGTATGGCCAAATGGATGAATTTCCAAATTAATTTCCCAATGAACTACCAAATTGACGGACGAACACTTTTGGCACAAACGGTGCTCCATAGACACCAGTCCAATAAAGAAATAATAAGACTATTGTGGAGGCAATGGTTTGAAGGCCTCAGACTAATGTCAAGTTGACGTTGTGTATGAGAAAGAAAGAACAAAGATGTGGATGAAGAACACGGTGTCTGTGCAGATCGCGGTGTTGTTCTTAACAATTGTGAGAGATGCTGTTTACTGTCAAGTTTGGCAAACCGCTTGTAACCCTACAACCATTTTGACTAACCCTGTTTTTCCACTAAGTGAGAACTACTATATGATCCATATAAGGAGATGCATTGCATTGACTGCTTCGAACCCCAATCTGATGTGAAGCCTTGTTTCTTCGACAATATGATAGTCATAATGAGAAGAACAAGAAGAAGAGAAGAAACTAAAAATATATATTTTACTGTGGCAGCATCAAGCCGTTAACAATTTAATTAACCAACCTTTAAAAACTCCAAGCTGCCCTCAAACTCTACCGTTATCTACTGTCCACATTCTCCTCCTCACTCACCTCAGCCAAGAAGTCTTACTTCCAATCACTCTTTGAATCCACTGTCAGGAACCCCCGCAAACCCTTTTCCACCTTCTCCTCCCTCTTCGCCCCCCACCCCCCCTGCTCCCTCGTCTCTCACTGCAGATGATTTTGGTCCTTCTTCTCCTCCAGGATCACAGACATCTGCAAGCTCTTCAACATGCCTCCTCTCCCATGCTGCCCAAGTCTACCACCGACCAAGCTTCCTTTTCTTCATTCTCACATCTTACAGACTCTGATGTTTCCGCTCTCCTCCTATGTCACAAACCCACAACGTGTGCCCTGGACCCTCTCCCTTCTCACCTCCTCCAAGCGACTGCTCCTGATCTTCTCCCCTTCATCTCCTCCCTCCTCAACTCCTCCCTCCTCTCTGGCTGTTTCCCCTCTGTCATCCTACTCCTCAAGAAACCAACCCTTGACGCCACCTCTCCTCAGAACTACCGCCCTGTCTCCCTACTCCCCTTCCTCTCAAAGACTCTCTAGCGGGCGGTCCACCGTCAGCTCTCTGACTTTCTGTCCCAACACTCACTCCTGGATCCTCTGCAATCCGGCTTCCGCACAGCTCACTCCACTGAGACGGCTCTCCTGGCTGTCACTGACTCCCTCAGCTGTACTCGGGCGGCCTCCCTCTCCTCAGTCCTCATCCTCCTTGACCTCTCCGCAGCATTTGACAACATCGATCACTCCATCCTCCTCTCCTGACCTTGGAATCTCTGGGACTGCTCTCACCTGGTTCTCCTCCTACCTCAGCAACCAGACCTACCAAGTGACATGGCGAGGTTCCTCATCCATCCCCCAACCTCTCCTTACAGGCGTTCCCCAAGGCTCCGTCCTGGGCCCCGTCCTGTTCTCTCTCTACACTCGCTCCCTAGGCTCCTTCATCGCATTCCATGGTTTCTCTTACCAATGTTACACAGATAATGCCCAGATCTTCCTGTCTTTTCCCTCTTCCGACCCTCTCATCCCCTCTCGCATCTCTTCCTGTTTGTCTGCTATCTCCGCCTGGATGCACTTGCACCACCTCAAGCTCAACCTCTCCAAATCGGATCTCCTGTTTTTTCCCCACTCTTCCCCACCTTCTGCTGATCTCTCCATCTCAATCCCCTTGGAATCCACCACACTCTCTCCTTCTTCTTCTGCTAAAAATCTAGGAGTCACCCTCGACCCTGCGCTCTCCTACACCCAGGACATCACCACGCTGACACGCACCTGCACATTCTTCCTGAGCAACATACGTCGGATCACCGACTACTCGACTCAGCTGCTCGTCCAGTCACTGGTCCTGTCCCGCCTGGATACTGCAACTCCCTCCTGGCCGGCCTGCCTGCATCCACTACCCGCCGCTCCAGCTCATCCAGAACTCTGCGGCTCGTCTGGTGTCTCTCTGCCCGATTCACACACGCTACTCCACTGCTCCGCTCCCTCCACTGGCTCCCGATAGCGGCATGCATTCAGTTCAAGACACTGACCCTCACCTACCGCTGTCTCGACCACACTGCACCAAGCTACCTTCAGTCACTCGTCTCTCCATACATCCCCTCCAGACCACTGCGCTCCTCCAGTGCCAGAAGACTAACTCTGCCTCCTCTCCACTCCCCTTCCTCCAGAGCCACTCCTTCTCATCCCTGAACCCTAAATGGTGGAACGACTTTCCCACCGAAGTCAAAACAGCAGAGTCCTTGACCTCATTCCAGCGCTTACTCAAGACGCATTTTTACAGACAGTACTTTTAATTTAGTCCTTTACTCTCCTGTAAGATAGCATTTTACAACGTTTTATCATACTACTTGCCTTGCGTTACTAGTACTCATATTATTTTGATTTCCCCTGTGCTGCCTCTGACTGTGACATCTTGTCTGCATTCTGCTTTTACAATCCAGGATGTAAGACCTCATATTGTATTCACTTGTGTAAATTGGAACTTGTAAAATGTATTATGCTTTGAATTTCACTGTATTGTGTAAATTTGAATTTGTAATGTTTTATGACTTATACTGAACTGTATTTTTGAACTCTGTATTGCGCTTATATTTTGTAAGTCGCCTTGGATGGATAAGGGTGTCTGCCAAGAAATAAATAATAATAATAAATAAATAAGGCTACATTTTAATACCTTATACATCAAACTAATAAAATAAGGCAACAGCCTCTTTTGCCCACTGACTGAGGCTGTTAAACCTACACGTTCAAAACAGATACGTCAACCAGGTCAATACGGAAGTCGTTCTTATTTGTAGGTTTTATTCAACATCTCATATCAGTCATATAACAGAAACCACCCCAACACAATTATTCTCCCACCCCAACATCCCTATCATACACACATCTTTGGAACAACAAACATTCAATCAAGTATCTACCACTTTTCCATCTAATATCGTCAATCAGTACTGCACGTCACCCAAAATACATTTCAAAACCAACCTGATTTTATTTATCGCTCTCATCTAGCTAATGTAAATGTAAATATTGCAGCAAGTCCGCTATTGCACTTTTCCACAGTAAAACATGAACTAATATTCTGATTTATTTCATATTTGATATATATTATGTAATGCAAAATATACTCTACTTATTGTAACCATTGCAAGTCACATCAACCACACAAACAAAAGTAAAATGTACAGTTTATGAAGAGACTTTGTGTCATTCAGATAAGATGATATAATATTAGCTATGCATTGCAGATCAATATCAGCGATAGTGTAATTTAGGTTAGAAATACATCAGTAATGATTTAACAAATTAAGTAGGCTGGTAGCTATAGCAGGTATGTTCATTTTCATTATAGTAAGTTATTATAAGTAGCCTATATGTAATTATTATTACATCACAACCCCTTTATAATATGCAAATAGGAGCCCAAAAAGGAAAGTGTGGTAGATGGTAGCTTGAAAGAGTCATAAGGGAACAAGAAAAGTAATTATAATCGTTTTCACACAAACCTCAACCCCTAATGTCTGAGGGACTGTGTTTCTGTGTCTATGTATCTAGATTATATATAGAGAGCGCTCAGATACATACTTCACTTATTGCTGGTATATTATAGTATACTATAGTGTTAGTGTAGCGGCACTGTAAGCATTTTGGCCAGTTTTATGAAGGAAGGAGGAGGGTGCGACATTTCAGTCTGCTACGATATTACCTTAGTGTAATTAGTACTAATACATAACAATGAAAGGAATAATAATAATAATAATAATAATAATTATAGCTATTTAAGTCTCTTATATAGTAATTGTATTGCACATTACTATTATTATAATTATTCATATTGCAGGGACCCTCACTAGCGGGTGACATATGAATACATCATTATGAGTATCCTAAGTATAAATACTTTGCACACATGTTCACACATCACAATCCTACCCATAATACAGCACTGAAGTTACGGGGGAAGAGTCTTGATCTCGATTGAATCCTCGGTGCAAGGCTGATCTCTAGTGGCGTTTCTGAGGTACTGCATTGGAGAAAGTCGGTTTTCACACTGTGAGCAGCACTTTTCCATTTCTCTTCAGACTTTCTACTGGGAATGACATGATGCAGCACTAACCCACACCTCTCTGTCACTCATGAGTACGAACGGATAGCAGCAGCTGTTGTTAGTATTTCAATAATGACTACATGAACACCACTGACTAGTATGGAATGTGTAACCATACAGAATAAGCAGAGACGTACATGATTGGAGACAGCTGCAGTTACAGTGATGCTCTGTGTTCGCAGATCGGCCGGATGGAAATGCATGACAGGTGGCCATCTGGAGAGATCTCTGCGCCGTCTCGCTGAGTGCAGCTCTCAGTTCACCTCAGCGAATACAAGACAGGGCTTGGGCAACCATCAAAAGAACACAAACCCAGAGACAAGCTGCGACAGAGCGTCCACAGTGGGCCATCACAGAGGGAAGACACGGAGGCTGGTCCCTGTTTCCACAGCTCGTGTGTGGGGAGTGGCTAAAGAGACCCCTCCTCCTTCAAATACAGGACCTCATGGGCGGGGCTGGGGCTCTGGTTGACTCCTCCCACCACCTGCAGACGGTCTGCGATGACGATGCAGGAGGCGGAGCAGCGGGGGGTGGCCATGGGGGGCAGCCGCTCCCATTTCCTCCTGCCGGGGTGGTACGCCTCTGTGGAGTCCAGGACCGAGGGCTGGTTACCTAGAGAGAGAGAGAGAGAGAGAGAGAGAGAGAGAGAGAGAGAGAGAGAGAGAGAGAGAGACACTTATAGCCCACTTAATTGGTTTTGTTTCAGATCTGGCCCAAGGCAAAATCCTCTAAAATCTACCGCACTTAGCAACTCTACTTTTTTAATCAAATCAGAGCCAGTTTGTCTTTTTCTCCTGCTGTCCTCTGGCACCAATCCCGATTACATAACACAGAGGACACAAGGGAAGGAAATACAGGGGGAAGGCATCGCAGCAGCTCCGCAGTCCAGTCCCTCCGCCAGCCCAGGGCCTCACCCATGTCCCCCACTGTGGAAAGCCTGTCCTCAGGTCCAGGTCCTGTAATCAGGCCATCAGTCGCAGTTCAGTGCCGGGACTGCGTCAGACCAATACACAGAGCACAAGACCAACTGCCAGAGACTGTGGTGTTGGTGTTAGAGTGTGCTCCTTTGCATGCTTTGGAATTGAGTCCTGCAGGCTTTAAATCTGTGTTTTTTTGGTGGTGCTGCGTTTTTTCCAAAAGGGTTGTAAGGCAAATTGAGATACATTTTGTACACATATTTAAGGTATTATGTTATATAAGAGGTGTATGTAAGCAAGTTTAAACCTGGAGTCATTCACATGATCAAGAAACTACTTGCATACACTGCGTTCGAGACTCCTGACGGTAAAATGCAAACTGAGCCAATTGAACCCCTGCCCTTGACCTTAACAAGCCAAGGACAATGGAGGAACAGTGTCTCTAGAAATTGGAGACAAGGTCGTGACATTCCATTGTGCTATATGACAATGAACTGGTTCCTCCTGATTAAAGTACCACTCAAAACGGTTTTTACCTAGGAGACATGGTATTAAGATCAAATCCAATAGTATAGAAGAGCGGCTGTGCTCACGTGTTCTCCCAGCAGGTTCAGGTAAACATTCTCGTCTGTACAACTGGAAGTGCTGCTACTTATGGTTGAATGTAATAGTTACTATATATGCAATATCTGTATCCTAGAATCGATACATGTTATGTTGGTCTGTGATTATTTTAAAACGTACCTAACTAACAAAAAGACCCAACATTTTCCCTACAGGGTTTTTGTATTTTTGCCGAGCCCACCCCCACACAGTGAAGATGCCGTCTCTCACCCAGGCCCCCGGCCACCACCACCCTCCCTCGCAGGACGGCGGCCACGAAGTCGGCCCGCTTGGTCTTCATGGGCACCGTTTCCTCCGACTTCAGCCACTGCCCTGCAGACGAGAGAGGGCCAGGCATGCGTCATGACAGTAGAGGTCTCGTTATGTTTGAACAACACATTTTACACAATCAACACAGCAGAACATAGCGCTCCAAAGCAGGATCTGTGGGACTGGTACAGCGTCGTGACGTCTGACGGTGTGGAGACACAACCTGTCTCAGGGACGAACACAAATTGGTTTCTGGTTCTTTCTGACAGCAGTATGAAGGGGATTTCACAGGTTGTCCCTTGAAGCTCATCACAAAGCACGAGTCCACACACTTCACTGCTCCTCCGGCTCATGCTATTATTTGCACACACAGCCCAAATTCTTCGCTTTTTTAAAAGGTCTCCATTTTGGGATTCATCCATAAAAGGATCACAGAGGCCCAAGAGTCTAATTACATTTCTGGCCAAACCCAGCGAGGCGCAGTATTTTAATTGAGGAAAGGGATAATTCTTCACCCTTTCTGAATAACCATTTGTGCCATTTATCTTTCTACAATGTACAAATATCTGCCCTTCACGAACAGCCCCGATGTGCAAAGTTTCCTTATCATTCTAGTAACGTCAACCACTCCTGATCAGTACGAGACCTTGAAAGCATGTTATGTAAACACGGCACACACGGTGCATTGAGGCTTCTTTTTCACTCTCTGACCTAGAAAGATTTCTGTGCTTTTTCATATCTCCTTAAATGCAGTTGGACATCATTGTAACGAGCCACCTATTTACTGGGGAGGAAGACAGTCCTGTATTCTCATTTGATATGCCTGTTACGATCACATCAACTATCACATTGTTAAAAGGTCAGTGTACGCACTATGACCAGTGGGCAAGCTCAGCTAAACTGAAGAAGTGATACGAGTCAGGTGTGTGCCTGTGCCTGCGTCTGCGTCTGCTCGTGTCCCTCTGTGGGACAGTCACCTTGCTGCGAGTCGAAGACGTTGACATTCTTGGTGAATTTGGGCCGCTGGTGGGTGCCCCCCTGCCGCAGCCCCCCCAGGCTGTACAGCTGCCCCTCTCCGTCCCACACCAGCCCCGAGTACGCCCGCTTGCAGGGCATGCTGGGAAGGGAGGTCCAGGACCGGCTCTCGATGTCGTACACCTCGAATGCCTTGACCGAGCGTTTACACTGCCGCCCACCTGAGAGAGAGAGAGAGAGAGAGAGAGAGAGAGAGAGAGAAACGATGGGGATAGAGAGAGCGCAACACTCAGAGGAGGCTAGGAGGATCATGTGTCACATCACCACCAACAAGCCGTGTTTTTTTATAATAGAAAATTATAATAGTAATGATACTACTACTAGTAATTATTACAATTACACTGAGCAGTCTCCTTTAACCATGACGGCCTATAAGTGCTGCAATGGTTCAACAAAAGCCTTGAAGCAACAGTTCAAGTCCCAGAACGGCAATCCTCGTGGGTTTGTCTGCACGCGTCACAGGCGAGGGACTCCATCTCCTCTCAGTGTTGCGCACTTTGCCTCTTCCCTTTCCTCATCGCGGTGCTGGAAATGGCCAAGGTCATGTGACCAGACAGAAGCCTGATTCACTGCAACTGACTCTCACCCCCTCACTCTCTCTCACGCTCTCTCACTCTCTCACTCACTCTCTTACCTGCCACGTAGATGCGGCTGCCCTGCAGGTGGGTGCTGGTGTCGTAGCGGGGGGTGGGCATGGCTGGCAGCGACACCCACATGTCCTTGCGCGGGTCGTACTGCTGGAGGAGGCTCCGGGGCAGCAGGTCCCCCCCCATCCCCCCCACCGCGAACACCCTGCCATCTGCGGAGAGCACAGAGCACAGAGACAGTGAGAACCGCCCGGCCACCGCGGGGCTCCTGAGCCGCGTTTAACACATTTCACTCTCACACACAACCCCCTCTATTCACTGCTACTGGCTGTGAAGCCAGTGTGAAAACCTCACTCAACAGCGGACCCTCAAGTCCTCTCTGCTGTGTCGTGTGCGGCAGCCCTGTCCGTCTGTCCGTCCCTCAGTCTGTCCGTCCGTCTCTCACCTTTCACAGTCAAGGACACGCCCATGGCAGCCTCTCTCAGCGAGCTCCTCTTCCTCCACTGGCCCTCCTCGGTGTTGTACACCTCCACGGCCTTCAGAGGGCGCTGGTCTTTCCCCACCCCCCCGACCACCAGCAGCTGCTTGCCCAGGACGGCGGTGGCGGCTCCCGCTCGAGGGGTGGGCATGGGGGGCAGGCTGACCCACTGCTCCACCTCAGGGGAGTACATCTCCAGCGTGGTCAGGGGCCGCCCCGTCTCGTCGCAGCCGCCCACCGCCAGCAGCTGCCCCCCGGCCTCAGCCAGGGAGTGGTACACCCGGCCGCCAGGCAGAGGAGCCAGGCTCTGCCAGCGGAACTCCTGTGTGGCCGCCGCGGCCATTCCCACAATCCCACAGACCTCCCGGACGTCACCGACGCTGAGGGGAGCAGGAGGCGGCGCCCATGTCCCGGGGGAGAGCGCGAAGGGAAGGCTGGCCCCAGCGAGAGAGGGACTCGTCCGGGCGTCCTCTGGTCTCTTGTGCAGGCCTGGAAAGCGAGAGAAAATCTTTTGTCTTTCTTCATCTCCTTCCTCCCGCCCGCTCACTGTAGAGCTGTGGACCTCTCCCAGAGCAGACAGTAAGACAACTGAAGTGACAGCTGACAGGCAGGAAGATGATTAGACATCAAGCACAGGGTGTTCTTAGCTGCTTTTCTGTACCGAGAAACTCTGTATCCTTGGAAGCGATGTGTGATTGTGAAGCACAAGGGGCCACAGTTCGGCTCCTGGAGGACCATAGTGACTTGTGGATTTTGTTCCAGCTCAGCTCCCTCCTAACCATCTCATTGGATTCATAAACGACAGGTTGACAACTTTTTTCCTGACAGGAGAATTCATGAAGAATAAATCATACTACATGTTTGTTCTGTTGAACACAAGGAATCCCCCCCACACGCCTCTTTGCAAACTCGCTGACATGAAAATAAAACCAGTTAGGCCCGCATTAAAGTTCCAGCCTGAGCTCTGAACCGCGGATTAGCGATGTGTTTGATTGTGTAAGTGTGTTATTGTGGTGTTGTAATTAAAGGATTTTGCACAGACTCCATGGATTCCTCCCACACACCCGATCTGCTCAGCGACTATTTCTGTCTCCCAGTCTCTGTGGCAGCAGTGTGGAGTTTGTAATGTTCTCAATGCGTCAAACCTGACACGAGGGAAGTGGGGGGGGGGAGGAAAAAAGTGTTCCGGTTTCCTTTAATTATTTACATCAAAGTTAAACACTCACAGTCTGAACAGCACAGACCAACCCCCCCCAGTAAACTGGATTTGACACACTGCGCTGTGTTAAATGGTGTGGTCTCCTACACCACAGGGACCCCGCATCACAGGGCAACCCTTATCGCCATCGCTATTTAATCCTGTTCCCTGCGGTATGGCCAGCCACTCCAGGCGCCTTTGAAGAGAGAGGATCAAACGGCACCCAGCGCTGCGTGGAAGAGGGGAAAAAAGGGAAGGATAGAAACTTCCCAATCTACTGCCCACAAAGTGGCTGACGCGCCTGGGTGGGTTGCCATAGAAACAATGACAGTTTTCAGTAGCGCGTCGGTTTCCTCGCCCCCCCCCCGCTCGCTGGCTGCTAATAATGGGTTTAGAAAGCATCACTTGACTGGACTCGGAGTGGCGGGCCCTGGTTCAGGCGGGGGGGCTGTGTCTCCGGGCCTGCCTGGGCATTGATTTTCATAAACAGAAAGGATTGTCTTCTGTACCGCAATCAATGAACCAATCCATCCTTCCCACTCTCGGAAAAGGTCTGATAATCGGCGACCCCACAGCCGTAAGACCTGTCTGACAGGAGGCAATTCTCGACGTTGACAGAAACATATTGATCCCAGAATCACATCCAAGGAGTCAGCCTCAGAGCGTGGCTGGGGCCGTTGCTCCACACTCCCACGACGCTCAGTAATTTGGCTTTTCATCTGGGTCTCCACTCCCTCCTCCACTGCAGCGGCCCACCGAGACCGCGTGTGCGAGACTTTCCTGCCGTCCCAGATCTGGCCTGTAGCTCTCCAGTCTCCCTGCACTGCACACCTGCGCGTTTTGATCGTTATGCTAATTGCTCAGTCCCCAGCAAAGCCATGCCAGCACCATGTCCATGGCAACCCTCCTCCCTCAGACCCACGTCTGCATCGCAGTGAACGACAAAACCACCGAAAATAGGCTAAATACACTGGACGCAACTTTTATTCCAAGAGGTAGAAAGAGGAGGAATAAGACTTACCCAGAACAAGCCCAGCAGTGCAGTTTCCGTGCAGAGCTCTTGATGCCAGGTGGAGATGCACTCTTCACATCCCCGCTGCGATCGCCTCTGGGAGACAGTGGCTCCAAAATGCATTCATGGACACCACACCTCGTTTATGGTACCGGCTTGTACTGGGCAGTGAAACAACAATGCCAGTCTAATGCTGGGCTACACAGGCAGGCACGTCCCACCCCTAAGGAGTTTGTGTGTGTACTGTGAAAGGAGCTGAGGTAAAAGCACAGTAAAGTGTAGTAAAGCAGGGAGTGGCACAGTACAGATCACAACACATGCAATGGGAAAAGAGACCAGAGTCTGGTACAGCTATGCGGACACTGACCTGTGGAAAAGATCCAACATCGCAGTAGAGATGCAGTTTGTCACGGCAGCAAAGTTTCCTGGGACTTCTCTAAAAAATGCCGTAAAGTACACGGCAGCTATTTTTAGGGGATGGGTAATATATGAGAAATCCTGCCCCAGTTAGGGCTGGTATGGGCGGCCAGGAGAGACCCTGCAGTGGGGAGAGCAAGGCACACCTGGGAGAAACTCAACCCAGTTATTCGGATCCGAAGGAACTGCGAGGAGGAATGCCAGCATTTGCAGCTCTTTCAGCAAATAAAACTAAATGCACAGGAAACAAAATGTTTGCACGACATCAATTCATAGAAATAAGCATTGCAGGCTTGATCCATGCCTCTAAAGTACAGGCTGAGTTCTGTAATGGCATTATATAAGAATAGCAATTGGGAGTGGAATAGTACATACATGACATTTAAATTGCATTACTAACTTCACATATATGTTAACTATAACCTAGATCTTATAAAAAGTTTAAGAAGCCATCGCCAAGACAGTAAATTATTCTACTCTCGGCATGTTGCATATGTATTACTGTAAATAATTAAATTAACAGCAGCATAACCACCAACACTAACACTTTATGAAATCTAGGAAAAAAGGCATTCCTAGTAAAGTGGGGCACGGAGAAAACAAATCTGAAAGTACCATATAGTTTGTAAATTAAACCCTTGCAAATGCATACATTAATAAACCAGGTTGAGCTCTGAGTTATGTGCTTGAAAAAGTATAATGTTGGAATTGGTTTGTGGATTACAGATCAAACCCTCTGCAAAATTATACTTTTTCATTATACATGCAAGCAGCTTTTGTTGTTACATGCCACACAAACAAACAAACAAACAAACAAGCACAAACACCTACACTGCGTGATGGCCGGCACGGTGCGCTGTGTCCGCAGCGCTGCGAGGGAGCGGACCCTCGGACACACCCGCACGTCACAGAAAGCACTCACTTCTGCGCAGGAGACTCGCCGCCACCCGCCGTCCGCTGCGGCTTATCTGGGTCACCGGCCGCGCCGAGACGCGCACAGCCCGGCAGACGGGAATGACGCCGAGGAGAGAGGGAGGAGAGAGAGAGAGAGAGAGAGAGAGAGAGAGAGAGAGAGAGAGAGAGAGAGAGAGAGAGGAACAGCCAGGGCGGCCACACGCACAGTCCCGCTCGCACTGCTGTCTAACTGGGTCGTGACATTTCTCAGCGACAGTCTGGCACATTCATGATGAAGGCGAGGGAGTTTCTTCCTGGGACACAGCAGAGGGGGGTGCAGCATATATTATAACCGTACGACGCATGCATGCTTTAATGATCATATTGATTTAATGATCATTTCGACCAGCCACTAAATCGATACCGACGAATATGACCTATTGCTGCACAAAGAGCGCAGCAGCCCGAAGCAATTCATATTATTACTCATACTATCATTTATGCATGTTTAATAGGAATAGTGGTTATAACAGTACTGCTGATAAATCAATCAAATATTCATGTATTTCATTCCTTCGTTTATGAAGTAAACTAACAATCCGGGAAATGAGCAGTACCTATTTCCAGCGCTGTTATTAATCAGAAGGAACAGGACAGACATGCTGATGGAAGAGCAGAAGGAAAGACACTGCAGTACGTGAGGCAGAGCTGCTGTATATTCAACTAAAAGCACTTTAATTCAATCATGTGTCACTTTGTAGGACAATCCACTGAAGATGCATTGGGGAGATTTATGGATTAGGTATTGCAGTTTGGATGTGTACTTTGTATTAAATATAAGAAGATATTGTTACTGTAGGCACTGAACCGAGAGACGGGCTCCTGCGTGGATGCACCTCCACACGCGTGTGCAGGTTAATATGACCTGAAAACATGGATCCCACTGTGGGAACCGTTTACAATGTGATTTATTGGTGAGCTTTGTTCTCTTGCAGCATCACTATTATTATTAGCTAATGGATGAACACGATTTCCATTGTTCCCTCCCACTCTCTAGCAAAATGGGCAATGGCAAAATACTCATCATCATCATAACTGATCATACATTAGCCTTTAAAACCGATTCATCTGTTTCACAACAGAAGTCCTGTAACAGCAGAAGTGTGCAGTACAGGAGAGCCGAAACTGTCGGACAGGAACAGGACCTGGAGAGCATCCGACAGGTGCCAGAGCACACACGTGGTGCTCACCGGCGGCGCTCATGCGCACTGGGGAAGATGGGGGTGTCACAGGGCTGGTTCCGCAGACCCAGTTCGACACTCAGTGTTGAGTTAGTCTAGGTAGAGTCGTCACGCATCAACCTCTGTGAATCAGCCGACACTGTTAACGAGTGAAGCAGGACCGGTAACATCACAAGCAGCCGCACTGTATGGATGAAAGATCAGGGGCTCTTCTGTCGCCACGTTGCAGTACCTGACCGATACACTGTCTCGCTCGCTGTCGCCGCTGGTTTCAAAGCCTTAGCAAGTATGAAAGTATTAAAAGTCCCTTGACGCATAAGGGATTCATCCTTACGCTACAAACGATCAGATTGTGACCTACATACACTCGAACTACATGTACACCGCGATTCATCTCTGCTTCTGCCACAGTACCACTAACCCTCTGCTTTAGATAGTACAGCTGCACCCTCACACACCATCGCTGATGCGAACCGGAGTACTGCTAGAAAAACACACATATTCAGTTGTGTATCATGAAGGAGGTGCGGTGGTAAATGAAGTGTAAATGAAGTGTAATGGAGTTTGACAGCTTCACACTCTAGGCGCGTCTGGATGCATCGGCATGCACACCTCGCTGCAGCGTGACGTCACAGAAGCCAGACTCGGGCTTTGATCTCCCCGCACCCCCGACCCTGCCGTCGTGGTGAGGCCTGTGAATACTGATCTGTGCGCCCTGACCACAGTCTTCCACAGCTGCTCCCAAAGCAAATATTCAATTGAGGCTCGATTTCTTATTTATTCAATCCCGTATTTATTTTCAGATGATCGGATTACGCTGCTGGATCTTCAGTATAAACCCACCTCAACTGTTGGGAAGGTCCATCTGAATTGGTCCTGGGGATGGATCAGCACATTCCCCTTCACCTTCTACAGACACCCCCACCCCAGTAGGCTATGTTATGTTACCTTGAAGTATTGTTTTTGTGGTTTTAATGTTTTAAATGCACTAAGGTGTCAAATTTCATGTTACTTTTGCCACAACCAAATAAAAACCTTGAGCCTCAAACACATTACATGACGCAGGACTTTGAGTGCAGATCGAACAGACAAATGAAGCTGTAAAAGACAAAAATTAAGAAAAAATATTGAAATCTGCCAGATCTACTGGAAACAGATTAGCAACTTAAATTGCGCCTCAGACAACTCCACACTCCCAACCTGGTGGAAGCTCATCAAATCGTCAAGGCTTTTATTTTACTTTCTAAAATTCTTGCCGCACGGAGATCCAAGGCCCATCTCTGCAGTCCACCAGAAGCTCTGCACTTCCACGGCCGCCTTGTTCTTTGTCTTTCTCCGTTTGCCAGTGCTTTTGAAGTGCATCAATTAAATCACTTCAAACAATATGCAAAAAGAAATGTGAAAATCCCCCACGACAGCAACAGGTGGAACCAGGAGCCCCCAGCGCTCGGTCTCATCACTGCAGTTTATGGACCAGCGGAGAGAACGGCACATTTCAATCTCATCAAAACTGCAGAGGAAGCCGAGGATGAGACCTGAGGCTCATCATCTTCAATCAGTTGTCTGATCTCCTTGAGCTGCACAGGGGAAAAACACCGGTCGTACTTGTTGACGGCAAAAGTTAGATTCTCCTAAACCCCGCTGTTCTGTGCGATCGCCTGGCCGCCGTGTTCTGAAGCGACACCTCGGATGTAAAAGATAAAGAGGAACCGAAGAAGCGGAGAGGTTTGAAGATTTCGTTTTCCAACTTTCAAACCTCCCCCCCAGCTCAGCTCTCCTGCTGGAGTGTGGAGCGCAGCCCTGCAATGCGCTCCAGGCCGCATTGAGGCGTCCGGCTCTCTCCACCGTCTCGCCATCATTAGCAGCGGACTTTGATCATGCATGAAGACGGGGGCTGGGGGAGAAGAAATAATTACATCAGCTGTGGATAAGGTCTCGCTATGGAGGCAAATCTTTTTTAATGACGTTCGTAAACCGTTCCGCATGCAGGAGCGCTTGATTTGGTTTCTGCGAGTTTCAAACTGAACCTCAGTTTCTAAATAGACCCGTGAAGGACAGAAGGACAGTTTTTTGTTCAATGAAGTCTTGCCTGCTGTAAGAAAACATCCAGGGGAAAGGTCCTCTCTCGGGACACTAAACCTCAGTGAACACGACATCTTGCTCCGGCACCCCCCCCCCCCGCTTCCTCATGTCACTCCCGTCAAGCTGTGCCGAAGCACCTGGGGACTCGCAGGTGACGCACATTACTATTCCTCTTTCGCTGGATGATTGAAGGGAACGCCTCTCTCCCCAGCGGTGGCCCTGCCAGCTACATCTGTGCGCGCGCGTGTGCGTCTCTCTCCATTTGCTCTTTTTGACAGACAGGTTAAAATGAATATTAAACGAGCAGGCAAATGAATGAATACAAGGGGGAATAAAAAAAAGCTATCCATGAGAAAAAAATCACTCCAAAAGCCTGTCATGTACCAAATTAATTCTTTATTAAAGCTTTGCCTTCAGATATTTTTGCAGCACACATTTCTACACAGTAACACACTTCTAAAAAACAAAACAAACATTTGCATAAAGATCAGCACCACAACACATCTCATGTTCATTAAAAGCAGCGACAGAGAGCTCAGACAGCCTCCCTCTCAACTGCTCGACTTTGGCTTCAGCTCTTCAACAACGACCCGCCAACGCTATAACACACGCATCGGGAATCAACTGTCAATAAAAAACAATGGGAAAGGAAAGTAGACAGCAGGGTTGAACCCAAACCATCAGAGCAATTCAATGCCACGTAAACGAAGTCCATTCTGTGGTTATGAGTTGGCAGGACGAACACTATGGCTGACGGTTGCGTGGCCTGAAGGTCCGAATTTTCCCTGAAGATGTTTTTTAAAACGAGTGTCCTGGTTTCTTTGCCTGGCTTAAGAAAACAAAACTATCAAGATTCAGTAAATGGCTGGCGTCTGTGCCAGATCAGATCCCCCAGGTGGCTACAGCCAGGCTGTGGTGAAAACAGGTCTGGACCCTCTCGGTCCCCTAGGAACGTGAGGATCAATCTCAGACTCCGCGAGGCAGAGAAGTCTGACAGTCCCATTAGGATCCACAGACGCAGACTCTGCTCATGAGTGGGAGGCTCGTCAGCGCTGCCTTCTCGTTCCCCGAGCTCCCAAATGCAGGAGTCCCGGCCGGCTATCAAATACACAAAAATCAAGACAGAAGACGCTGTAATAAATATTCACACCACGACCTCTGCCCGATACAGGAGTCTACAGGGCTTTTGTCTTATTTGTCCCAACTGCAGTCCTGGTGACCCATGCCGCGCCGTCCTGTTCTTTTGAAAGCTGCGGCGTTGCGGGTTGGCCGCGCTCAGGGTTGTTTGTGTGAAAACCGTGTGTTAGTGTCCATGGGTGCCCTATATCTCCAGCTACTTCCGGTTCCCCCACGGGTGGAGACACATCGTATTTAAAGTGACTTTTTGTATATCAAATTAAAAAATATCCTTTTATTTATAAAAAGTCACACAAACCCCGTTATCTTATGACACAAGGGGCTGAAGAAACACCTCAAACAAACAAACAAACGAACATCACAGAGGCTGCCATCAACTGCAGAGAAGCCGAGAACAATCAAAGTCCAATGGAAACCAGACACCGAGTCCAGGAGACCTGCCAGGGGGGAAGCTTGGGGAGGGGGAGCGCTGGTCTCTGAGTCACTCCTGCCGAGTCAGGGGCAGCTGAGCATCCATCGCCGGGGGAGGCTCCTGCATGACCTCCGACCCCGTGCTGGCGTTGTCGATGTACTCCGTGAAGGGGTTGTCCGAGTTGGCTTCCATGGCGCAGTAGAGGACGAAGAGGAAGCCGGCCAGCAGGAGGAAGACGAGGACCTGGGCCCAGATGGGGACTAGCCGTCTGGACAGCCCCAGACTGTCCAGGCCCCCCGAGCTGGCGAGGGGCACCAGGTCGCTGTACTTGAACTGGACAGGCCGCCCTGCCGCCCCCTTGATGGGCCTCCGACGCGTGGCGCTGGGGGGAGACGGGGAAACGTGCAAACGTGCATTAGGATTATGTCAGGGAGTGGACTCATCAGACCCCCACTAGGGAAACCAAACCATAGTCCAGTGAGGGCATCGTGTGTGGAATCGAAAGGGTTAAAGTCCAGTCCCACTGCACGGCTGGGGTGCTGCGTTTCAGACACCCCCATACTACTCTCAGTGCAACGCTTTGATTTCCGTTTGTAACGTAAGGACTGCATTTTCCTGTCAAACCCTGTCAGTACATGACGGTCAGTACTAGAGTCAAACCCTCGGAGGCTTCAGTACATCATTCAAATTAGGCCACTTATGACAACTTCAGAAATAAATACACTTTATTATGATGACCAAACAAACATCAAGCTCTCCCTGAAGACTTTGAAACGCAGCTCATTATAAAGACTTAAAACACCGCCGTCATGAGCCACACATCCGTATCACAGATCCGTGTCAGTGGCCGTGAAACGAGTGAACAAAAGGCATCGTTTGCCAGAGGATTCAGTCAAGTTGAGGGTCATTATACAGAAATAGCAACAATCAGGCGCCGGCTCTGAGCAGCTGCCACACACAGCTGGGAGGGCGGCGTTAATATTTCAAGCTCGAAGAAAAATACAAAAAATAGGTTCGCAAAATAGGATTAACCCTTTCACCGTCCCTCACTGAAGAGGGGAAAGTAAAGCACATCCCAGGGATCGGGATGGCACTGTGTACACCTTTGACTCCCCCCTCCCCCCACCCCCTGCCACAACCGATTTCTGTCAACAGGTTATACACCCCCCCAACTTAACTCAGCCAAACTCACCACAACTGCTTTGAATTGGCACTAAACAATCTCTGAAAATATTGATTAACCTAAACCAACATTTATTTTGCATGGTTTAAAATGAAGCCGCTATGCTTTAAATGCAACAGACAAACACACACACGCGCACACACACACACAGAGGCACAGACAGTTTTTATTTTTAAACATTTCCCACCCCTCATTTCTGGGACAACTTATTTTAGATCCCATTTAACAATCTGTCTCTAATCGCTGCCTTCCAGCAGCAGCACCATATTTCTCCCAGCGTGAGATGCAGGAAACAAGGACACAACAGACAGGTATAATGTGCCTTCAGAGAGCAGTAAAACATCCCCCTTTGCTCCGGCAGCGGCTCAGAGCCTCATTACAGAGACCCAGCCGAGCAGGTAACGCGAGTGGAGGGGGGGGGGGGCGTCCCTCCTACCGGCAACTTCACAAAATAGTTCTACACAAAAAATTAAAACGCAGATGCTTTTATACGTGGAGATATTGCAGGCAGAATAACTCAAGCAATGGCCAGACCACAGCAGCACCTTCATCTCCTCCTTTGAATTTATAAAGGAGGTGAAATCATTGTGGCCATTTAGAGAGGAGGGAGAGGGTGTTAAATCTAATGTGAAAGCTCTGCTCTGCAGTCCGGTCACACACTTCCTTCCTGCTCATTTAAACGGGGAGATATTCCCCTGGGGGCTGCGATCGCCAGCGTCTAAACAGCCCAACGGATGATTCAAAGGTCACGCGTGTTATGTAACCATGGCTGCCCTGAGACGATTGTGGGACTTTATAAATGGGGCCGATCCGCACTACGCAAGACCGACACGAGAGGCCATCAGTCCAGACATTCAGACTTCAGCACACTGCGCGCTGACGGCTGACCCTAGCCGAGCAAAGCCTGGCAATCACAGGGAGGGAGAGGGACAGACAGATGGGAAGAAAAAGAAGAGGGAGGGAGGACCAATCTCTCGTCTCAGACAAACTGGGGAATTGCAAAAAGGATCTCGTTCAGAAGAGCTGGTTATGCTTCGGCAATTAAGGCCAGGCTTTCACTGCAGCAGAGCAGAGACCAATTCCTTAAGGGCTGGGCTCTCTCTCAGACGGGTGTAACCACGGCTCTGTACAGTGGGATCAATACAGCCCTTTTGCCAAAATCAGCTGCCGGGGTCCCCTGTGTAACGAAGTGGAAATACTCAGAGCTGGGTTGTTTCTCAAACATGACGGTTGACAGAGCCTGAACTATTGACAACTGTTCCCGTTGCGCTTCTGTGCAAGGAGAGAAACGCCCTGGCGGCCCAGACCCCCGTTACCTGATCCCTGTGGGGGTCCGCACTTCATTGGGGAACATCTCCTGTAGCACATCGTCCTCCGCGGGCCCCTGGAGGGACAGAGCAGACACAGTCAGTGGGCAGCACAGAGAGGGAGGGAGAGAGAGCGCTGAAACGGCCAGATGAGAGACTGCGAGGGTCAGCCACGAACCACTCCCTCACCCCTGCTGTGTGCAACACTGAGACGTGAACCCCCCCCAAAACGTTCTCCCCCTGGTTGGCAGCAAACACACCAATCACAAAATTAATACATGAATGAGAGCAGTTGCACCCGTGAGGCAGGTGCTCTCCAGAGACCATGCAGGTAGAGAGGAAAGAGGAAAGAAATGCAGCCATTTAAACGGGCAACCTTGCTGTGATGTGCCAAGTGGAGGAAGCACTATAATTGCAGTGAGACACAAAACCCCCTTCGACGGATCTCAGTGGGCAATAATCAATTCCACACCATCTTCCCGCTTCAGTACGGTTCAGATGGGAAGTGGGGGGCTGTACAATTCCTCTCTCTTAACCCCCAAATCCCCCAGCGGCTGCCTGCCTCACACCGCCTCCAGGCAGGGCTCTTTAATCAAGTATTTGAACGCACAACACCGGCGCAGCCTTGGAGGCACCCCCCCCAAAGCAGCCGGCAAGGTCAGAGCGCAGCGCCGCGCTCGGCTTCAAGGCTCTCCTTTGCACTTTGGAGTTCCCATGGCAACACTCACCGGTTGACAGATGACTACAGATTACGTTCCGTCTGCCCCCCCACCGCCACCCCCACCGCCACCCCCACCCCCACCCCAGTCTGCCTCCTCCAGAGAGCAACAAACCCAGAAATAGTCAAATCGAGCAGTCTCATGTCTTACGAAGTGCAGCTGTCGGTATCGTGCTCGGCAGTCACTAGAAGGTCTCGGGCGCACAGTGTGGCAGAGGACCCAGACACAGGCGAGGGGTGCCAGGGTCCTCAGCAGACAAAATGTGGGGGGGCAGTGTGTCCAGTGCTCTCCCGCCACCAGCGTGCACAGAGATAATAAGTTAAGGATTTTTCTGCCTGGAGCCGGGGGCGACGGGAGGCCATGGGGGCGATGTTCGGCGTTCCACACGTCATGGTGTTCTTGTCCAGCATGATCAGACCCTGGAGACACCCCCGACATAATAATAATAATAAAAACAGTCAGCACGCTTTGATCCGAGTTGGCACTGTGTAATCAGAGCCAGTTAAGGGAATACAGTGTACCTTGGTGGTAAAAATGTAATACTCACAAAAAACCCAGATCGAAGTTTAAGAAAAAACAACAACTCCGATTTCATTGCAGTAACCATGCAGAATGCACTTTAAAGAAACACGCTTACTCCTTTTAAACGCTGCCAAGAACTGAAACACAGGGAATAGATCAGCCTTATCTCCTTCTGCGCAGACTTCAGGGAAGGACACCGAGTGAAGACACCAGTAAGTTGGTGCGGAATTGCAGAATTGGAGGCAGACTAGACTTTGTGGGGCGTCAAAGGAGTCTCTAAATTAAACATGTGTGTTACGCAGTCAGGAGAAATGGTCTAAAGTAAAAGACAACTCCAACTGGGAGCTCAGCCTTGCATCTGACAGCCACGACCTTCAGGGAGCCACTTCCTGCCTCGTGTGAGTGTGCTCGGTGTGTGTGCCCACGTGTGTGTGGTACGCTGCTGTAGGTCAAGACAACCATCCGTGTTACATAACCACAGTTATCAACTGTCCAATGCTGACGTCTCCAGAACGTGGGCGGTTATTCTTTTATGTCTACGGCTCAAAGTAATTGTATTGATTTTCTGTTCAGTGCATGCCTTGAAATGCCTCTATGCTTCGGACAGCGGGACTGGACTCCACACACTCGCACTGAGGCTGAGAGTGCCGAAAGAGTAGCACTACCAACGCGGAGTGGCCGGCCAATGGAGGGAGTGAGTGACAGGTTAGGAAGTGCGTTAGTGAAAGCTGTGCGCGAGTAAAAGCAACCCAACGGATCCAGAAAACCCTTTCAAAACCTCAGTAAGTGAGACACTGACACTTGCCTTCTATTATTTATCATCTCTACCGTTCTCATACATTTCAGCTAAAAGAAATGCCACATTTTCTCCCGATGGCAGGTGGGCACCATCAAAGATCAGCACCTATCCACATCCCGTTTGCCATGAATCGTTAATCATTATCCAGCACCTAAACCTGAAGGCGTTCTCTTATATTTTCCTTTTTGTGACTGAACTTTTAATCGACACACAAGCCTTTTGGTCTGACAAGGGACTTCCACCAGGGGGTTAAACTAGTCTGACAGGGAAGGTCAGTCCCGGTCCTGGAGAGCTCTCAAGCCTGCGGGTTTAGCAGGGAAGTTGCCAACCATCAATGGCCAAACACTGCGAACGTTGGCAACTGTAACTGAAGAGGTTGATGTGATCCTCGAAGTTAGGGGGTTGATTTTCCTTTAAAACAAAACCAACCAACCAAAAGTAACAAGCAACAAAACTAAAATAGTCACTGACTGCATACTGTTAATGATTCGTATCGCCCAGGTGGTTTCTAGAGGGTTAGTGTGGCCTCCGCAAACAATCTACCCACTTAACAGCCCCGCCGACTGTGTGTGTGGAAGGCCTGTTTGTGCCGTTACACCGTGTCCCTTTCCACACTGTGACAGCCGCGTGGATATCACCACTTGCTGGCGCTTTCACACGTCTAGCCTGTGCCCAAGTCTCCAAACATCATGTTATCTGACTCGGGGAAAAAGTCGGCAACAACAAACTATCGTAAACATGACACTAATCCACCAAGTAAAACACGGTGTTCCGGAGCTCGTGTCACACGCCAGGGCTGAGGGCCGTGGCAGTGAAATAAACACATTACTGACCCCCCGGCTCTTCACCATAGTCGCGCTGCCCGTCTTGTTGCTGCCCACGCTGTCCAATCTCTCTGTAGCAGCCGGCGGAGTGGATGGCGACCGGCTCTCCAGCTGCATTCGACATCAAAACACAGGGTCATCCTCACCGCCAAGGCCACCCCCGAGCCCAGCCCAAATCTCACCGCAGTTCGGCCTGCACCGTGCGTTCTGCTTGTCCATTTGTTTTTGCTAAACCCTTCTACGCTCTGTAATTTTCGCACTAGGGGCAAGCTTTCACAATACCTTTGCACATTCAGAATGACCAACTCCACACAATAGAAGAAATTACAATAAAATAACAGTTAATTAACCCTGCACAAAAACAGTTAACCTACATTCGTTCAGAAGGTCAACCCATCAACCAGCCGCCAACTCGAACACGAGTACCGGACTTCCTGCCGGGCCGATTTAAGCCAACGCTGGCTGACAAAGTGCTCATCAGAGGAAGCTTCAGGAGCCACAGGATTGACTGATTGCCGTCCCAGTCAACGGACCACTAAAGTGAGCTAAGTAAAAGGAAAGGTACGATCCTGTGAATTGGGCACATAGCCGCAGGTTTTTGAAGTATTTACAAATTCTGTTATCTTCAAAGCTCCCTGGAAAGAAAAGCCAAGGCTCTGAGTTTGTAGCTCAGAAAGAAAAGCTTTGCTGTCTTCAGGTTGTTGTTTTTTTTTTTTTTTTCTTTCCCTTTTACAGTACTAAACCACGCGTGTTATGCAACAGATAAAGTAGAAAAATAAAAATGTAAAGAGCCAGTTATCTGCAATGGATTATTTACCCGTCTGCAATAGATGTAATAACTTGGCGCTCCCTGCTGCTTCAGCCTCACTCCATCTTAGTCATTTTAATTGATTACATGCCAGTGAATGTTATCTCCCCGACAAGTCAAACTCGTGGTATAATTCTGGAGGTTATTAAGCAGCCCCTTGGTTCTCTCCTGATGATTGCCTACCAACGCTTACATCCAATGATTACAGCCCAAGAGCTTCACTCCCGGACCAAGGTCAACGAACTTATTCTACCTAAATAAAGAAAACCAAAACAGCCCGTTGAAAGATCTGATGTGAGGCATCCACAGGAGGAACACAAACACAGAGCCTACGCACCATTTACATTACAGTTGGACAAACTCAACGATAAACCGACCGGCATTCGGCCCGCCAGGGACTTTTTTTTAAACATCTAAATGACCCCCTCTACTCAGAAGCTGGAGGTCGGATCGCACGGTAGCATCCGCTGGGCTACGGGCAAGGAAATGGAGGGCAATCGCAGAGAGAAACTCCCCTCTTCCACCAGTCTGGCGATGCTGAAGGAGGAACCGGGGGAGCCGGGGGAGCTGGCGGTCCGCAGGCCCTGCAGAGACGTGTACAGGGGGCTCACCTGGAGGGAGAGCACACATGGCTAAGCTGAAGAGAAGCGACTGTTTAAAAACAGGGGACAGTTCAAGTGTAGGGCAGCATTTGTAGAGTAGAATAAAACACCAAATACCCCAAGAATAACACCCAAATGTAACTCACAAAAAACTAAAACGGTATTATATATGCATACTGTCCCTCGAATCCTACCATTTTTTTTCCAAAAGCCCATTTCAGCTGAATAAAGACGTTTGACTGATTGTCTGTGATCCCCTTTGCCCGTTGTTTATATTTTTCAAGTACGACTTGCATTATTTTTAGTTCTTTGTCTCCTTAAGGCATGAAAACAGCAATTTCAGAGGAGACCTCGCTGTGCTCCGAAGGCACGGGTCGCAGAGAGAGAGTATTTTTCTCATCTCATCAGCCGCGAGTTAATGGGGAGAGCATACCGACTCATTTCCCGCTGAAAGCTGGGAAACTAAATTACGGAATTAAATATTTTGCTGATCAAACGCTCTCCTTTGCCGCGTGTCACAGTAAATTGCGTGGGCAGTCATAATAGCCGAAATTATCGGAGTGCAGGCAGATACAGAAGCTGTAATTTGGAGCACAGAATGGCAGAAAACGAACCAAAAATAAAATCACACCGCCGAGAGCAGCTGCACACGATGGCCGTGCTGCTGCCACAAACGCACCACGTCTGGGGAATACAGAATGGGCCGCGTCTGCCGGATCCTAAATGGATACGACCCCCAAAAGAGGGAGTAAGATACTCCCACGTGCGCTCACACCAGAGCGCCTCAACAAATCTGCACATTGTATTTTACAAAAACTCAATTAAACTACGCATTGTGGGACACTTGTTTTTTTAACACAGTGAAGCACTGGCAGCATTGACATGAAGCAGACGACGTGCTGAAGGTACCGCTGGTCCTGCAGGAAGCCCAGAGAAGGTGCTCCTCAGAGGGGTTAAGGGAGAGACGGGGGCCTGGATGCTGTCCGGCGCAGTCTTGCACACATTGCTGGGGCCACTCCTGGGCCGGGGGACATGGACAGTCAGCACCGGCGTGGGTTTCCCCCCCTGTGGCGGGAGGCAATAAGCTGAAGCAGGCAAGGAGGCCGGACCAGCCCTTGATCAGCCCCATGTCTGCCGCCCACCCCACCATCCACCCCTTTCCCCCCCCGAAGAGTAAAATCAGCTTTACCATTCTCTGACAAGGCATAAAGCACTGAGGGTGGAAATAAAAGTCATCAACTCTCTTGTGACGAGACCCTTCCTGTTAAAAGCGGGAGAAAAATACAATGTTAGCCTCTTTATACGCAAGAACCAATGTCGACCAATGAGAGGAGGTGACTCGAAGCTCTCCGTTGCTCTGGTTTTGGTAGCTACACGGTCACCAAACGATCCCAGGACGTCATCCTGCCCGACTCTGAAGTGACCGCAAGGATTCAGCTTCTACAGACATGGTTTCTGTGTCACAGCTCCCCCGTTGGCGTTCATATCCTATTTTTCCAGGACACATCCAGGGAGGTTCTGACCAAGGTTGCAGAACTCCGGGCTTACCGATCAACTCAGAGAAATAAAATCACCTGCTTCCCCGGTGCATCTCACATGCAGTGAGAGAACTGCACCACACGATGGCACCGCGGCTTAACAAACCGAAACCCCCGCGATGGGAATTCACAGCAACACAACCAGCGGCCCTGAACACAAACCCTGCAATAACAAAGTCAAGCCTACAGTGGCAACGTTTTTTTTTTTTTACATTACAATTGCAAAAGTTTACATAAGCATTAAACTAATAGTTTGCAAATTCCCTCCCGCCCCCCCAAGCTATTACTGCAGGTTATATAAAACCTTAACTACATAGACTGGGTAAAAATGTACAATGTGACCAAAAGGTACCCCCCCCCTCACAGAGCTGCACTAATTAATTCCTTGATCTTCTGGTGTGTTCAGTGACTATCAGGACTGTCTCGGCTTAAACACAAAAGAAGAAACATACACGCGCTTCTTCCATGCCTACCAGTTACAATTTGGCAAAATATAACAGAATAGCGGAATAGTCCTTAGGCTTCTCGACTTTGGCAAAGCACAACCCTGTGGAATAGCCCTTTGGGTTCTAGACCAGTTACCAATAGGGTTGAGGGTTAAAATCCTGGGCGAGACACTGCTGTTGTACCCATTTGTACACTTTGCTCAAGGGCATCTCTGTAAGCGTCACCCAGAAAAATAATTAAATGAACATTAATAGAACATGGGGCAGATGTATTACTCTGCCGTACTCTCTCAGTTTTGAGCCATCAGATACATCTGGCTGATGTTTTATAGGACGGAAAATAATCTAAACAGATGAAAAAGTGAATCACACACAAGAAACACCACAGCAGCAGGTGCACTTGGAACAGCAAGTTAAAAATATAAACCCTGTTATCCACCTAAACTCAGCACGGAAGCCGGTGGCGTAGTCGCAAGAATATGCTCTTCTTTAAATGCCAAATCCAGCAGAGTTAGATTAGGAGCTCAGAACTGAGAATACAAAAGCAACCTGCTGGCAATCTGACACCAGTCACATGTGCTTCTCATTAACATATATGGGCGCTGTACGTGAATCACTTCAACTGTGGGGAAAACAAGACAACACAAAAGAAACTGCAACCTCAGAGCTTGTACACAGAGTTCTGTGATTTAAGTTCAGACCTAAATATACCGCATTACACAACAAGGAGCTTAGAACTTGTTGCCCGAACTCTCATTAGGGGGAGACGCGGTTTGCTTACTCTGCTGGGCCCCAGGTGATTCTGTCCTGGACCGGATTTTGGGGGCATTTTCGCAGCTCTGTGTGGCTGGTATTCGGAACCTACGGAAACACAGAGCATTAACACAGTCAAATGCATCAGATGGGGACCTTTGGCCCAGAGCACTAAAAGGAAAGGTCATTTTGTGGCACGACAGAGACAGTGTTACAATAACTCCCCCCCCACCGGTGCCACAGACACCATTGTACTAGCAGAAATACAACAGAATAGAGCAGAAAGCGGGAAAATAAACAAGCCAGCCCCCCAAAACTGATGTTCTGCAAAATTTTCCAACCCCTCTTGAAACCGATTGTCATCCATGCCAACCCTCCCCAGGACAGAAGCGTTAGATGATAAACGTGATGAATCTCATGGTTTAACTGCTGACTGCACCACAGACCTGTCTCATCCTCCTCGCTGTCAGAGTAGTGCTCCTCGTCGGGGGGGGCCTTCTGTCCATCGCTCGGGTGCAGCAGTCTCTGTAGCTTCTTCTCGTAGAGCTGTCGAGTGGTTGCTGGCACAGAGGGAACACACATCCGGGTCAATAGACTGGCACGGGCACAGAGTCACGCTGCCACCCCGCTCCCTACGCTACTGGGCCTGGGAGCAGCCAGTTTGCTTCCACCCTCTCAATTTGATTTAGTAAGAAGAGAAAAAGAATCAGAGAAAGACACAGAAAATAAAGAAAGAGAAAGAAAAGAGAAAGAATGAGTGTCTTCAGTCTACAAGAAAATCAAATCAAACGCCCAGCCTCCAGAACGAGAAGGTGTTTCTGATGAAGTCCTTATCGGGAGAATGACCGCGGCCCGTCCCCCTTTCGGCTCACCTAGGATGGGTCCTGGTTTCACCCCATACTTTATCAGCTCTGCCTTGAGCTCCTCGTCCGTAAGCTGGTGCACGTCCATCACTTCTGAATCCCCTTCGTCGTCTTCCTCTTCAAGTCCTGCTTCCTCCTGTGGGTGGAAAAAAAAAAAAAAACTTTGGTCACCCCTGCTTGCCCGCCTTCATAAGATCTTACCCTCCTATTGTCGCTCAATGCAACTACAGACACTTCACTCTTTGCTCCTTTCCAATTTCACTTTATTTCTTGTACGGTTTCCTCAGTCATTTGTTTAACCCCTTGACATGCGCAGCAGCAAGGCTTCCATCATAGAGAGCTAAAGAAGAACCGCAGCACGGTATCCCAGTATAGCATGTCCAGTGAAAGCAGTTTGTTAGCGTTTACTTTATATATATTTTAATTAGCCTTGGGTGCTATTATGGCAAGAATGATGCCATTTTGTGCGCATGATAACATTACTGTGGGTCTAGACAATAAATACAAGGTTTATTATTATTGGAGGTTTAATTGTTTGTGTTGTTAAGATGTCATTTTTTCCACTCACTTCATAAGTTACCATTTGCATCCTGTGTGAACCGGACTAATGCATTCACCGGGAAACTCGGAAACTTAGGATCGATTCACTACGTTACTTCACTTATGAGTTACAAAGGCTAGATTTTATATAGTACACATTTATTAAAAAAACTCAAGAAAGGTCAGGCTCAGCTTTTGTAGAACGGTTAATTTAAACCGCATTAAAAGAACACTGTGTCGAAGAAGAGAGCTTAAAATACCAACCGCTCAAGTGTCATGAGTTCTTGATGTCCTCCACACCACCCACTCGGTATGTACCAGTACGGAAAAAAATAAACCTTGATCAAACTGTTAAAATATTTTAAATTCTCTGTAAAACTGAAAGTATCGTTTTCAAGCACATCGCCCACCTGTAAAATTAATACGTATCAATGCGTTTGCTTTCAAAGACCACCAACACACAACTCCAGAGCAAATCAGAACGCAATATAGAGCAACTGGAAAAAAAAACAAGAAGTGTGTGGCACTTACACACATGGCTGAACTCACACTTTGTGCATCCCCAGCCCGTCCTGATGTTTAGCGGTCCGTATTCCTTTAAGACCCAGTAACCACGGTTACCGGCTTGCAGCATCTCGCCTATTAGAGCATCAAAGGCATTCTTGCCGTTTTGCAGAGAAACGTCAGTGCCACTCTCGGCGATGCTACAGAAAACCACAAACAAACAAAACGAAACAAACAAATAAATAATAGAAGAACTTAAGACTAGAACTTTGTAGTCTAGTATCCCATGTATAATACAGAGCACGAAAGAAATAAGGAATAAAAATTGCCTTTGCCCTATTTGATGTGCAATAACCCCTTCTTGTACAGCATGCTGGCTTTCCATTTATTAAAATACAGAGTAAAACAGCTCAGCAGCGCTAATTTGAAAATAATCAAATCTCTGCACCCACTGCTGCCGTCTCAAGCTACAGCAAGAAACCAGCCTGCAATGTAAATAGGCCTTTTATTTCATCAAAGCCGCAAGTGCAAAATCAAAAATACAAACTGCTACTCCGCACCAGTACCCACAGCGCTTTCACAACACGGGGACCAGGGATTACACACAACACAGAAACACGAACTCTACTTTTATTCATTTATCAAAAAAAACAAACCATGAACAATCATTATTTTAAGAGTCTAAAATAAATCTCAAAATAAAGAAAATGCCTCATGATAAAGCAGAGGGTTTAACAGGCAGAACAGCAGTGCTTAACACAATATTATGATTACAAATCATACGATAAAGGATGCCTGAAAGATATCCTATTCATCAGAATAAATGGCTTGCTCTGGTGTTCAGTCTCACTAAAGGCTGAGTGGCGAAACAGGAAGCGCACAGGACAATATCACTATTGTGGGGAGTTTTTGATTTCTTAAGCCAAGTACACGAGCCGTGAACCAGATCTAAACAGCGTTATCATTACTTAATTTCCCCGCCACGTCCTTGGCGAGGACACGTGTAATGTAGTGCAAAGACGCTGAGGCACAATGATGTACATAAACAAAAATATACTTAGCAATCAAGAACAAAACAACTGAACAGCGCATATAATGTGTTCAAACAGGGCTGCTCTTGAGCTGCAGTTTAAATTTACTTTTGCAGTGCAATGCGTGCAATGGCCTGCCTGCCTGGCATATTTACAGAGGCTCTTCATCTGAAACAGGAGTGTCTGCTCAGGGTGTCAGGCAAGTGCTGGAGCACAGGGCACAGCGGGGCACAACAGCGAGGTGGTCTGGCCTTCTGGTCCCACACATGGCATACCAGCCATATCACACCATTGGCTGGAGAGTTATGGCTTCTGTGGGAGTATTTGTCTACACACCAATAAGGGCAACAGAGCAAGGCTTTGGATTTGTGTTTTTTGTTTTATAGGGGTTGTTGGTTTACTTATTCCACGCTAGAGTGCAACAGGCCCTTAAGCTTGGCTCCTGTAACAGCTGTTCTGCATTCACATTAGGACTTGGCACTCCTCCCCACAGCCCCTTTCTCCGGTCCTCTCTGACACCGGGCACCACTGCCTTCAGTGTGATCTTTAAATCTGACGCTATGGAAGGAGCAGTATCATTTGCAGCTCCAGTGCAACAGCTGCAACCCTGCTCAAAGACACCAGCTGCTGACTTTGTTTTCTTCAGAGTCCAGTGTGCAAATAAACACACACACACACACACCAATACCACCAATTATCCAAATTCCTTCTTTGCAACTGGCCCAAAATAAACCAATAAACAAACAGACAAGCAAAAAAAAAGTCTATTTATCTGATGCAATCCCAATGAACTCGCTGAAATCTCCATGCAGTACTTGTGCCTCCACAGCTTTGTGTATATAGCTCAGAGAACGTATGACACAGACAATCCCTCGCCTCTCCTGGGCTGCCCGCGATCATATCCCCAACCTTTACTTCACACTGTTGTCACCCACCTCCTCAAGACCAAACCAATGTCCAGTCTCTTTAGTTTACAACATACATGAACACAGGCATCTTTTCAGTGCCAATATCAAATATCAATGAATATCAAGCAAGATAGTTTTCCTGAACAACAACAAACACAACAAAGAAACTTTGCAATTTGCAGTGCCGGCCTGGTCACGTGACTAAACTCCTCAACGGTGAGCTTGAAATATTCATGGAGGAATCCACAACAAAGAGGCTTCCTACAGGGCCGATGCGTCGGCTTCCTGATCAGTATTCAGTGCGCTGTGGAGGAAGGTGAGGCGAAGGAACACAGAACACCGCTTCCAAAGCACAACGGCGCTCCCGGGGCTCGGCACACAGCGGGGCCCGCTCACCTCCACCGCTGACACTAACGAGCTCCCTTTTATAAAGGGGGGAAGCGGCCTGTGTCAATACAGAGCCCTGCCGAGACCCTGACAACACCTGGGGCTCCCTACCGTGGGGACTGGCTGGCAAAGATAAATAAATATAAAACGAACACAAAAGGTTTATTTATGAATGTACTGATGCATTATTCATGGCTGGGGGAGATCGGTTGGTGGCTGAAGTCAGGTTTTCAGTGGAGAGCCAGTGTGTATAGTAAGGGCCGATGCCATTATAGTGTAGCCTTTCAGCAAACCCCAGGCTCCTCCACACCTGGATTCTCCCACAGATCTGTTGTGTTGTTTAAAAGCTGGTGCTCCGAATAAATAAATACAAATATAATACACACACCTATATTAAGTGAATTTCAGTCTCTTATGATTGCAATTAAAATTTGACGGCAACTCCATTCAAGTCAGCGGCACCCCTGTGGTGTGTCTGAAAGCTCAGAGCAGAGAAGAGACGTGCTTTTTTTTTTTTTTTACTCTGATGCAACAAAAAAACATGTGCCTGCATACTAATTCTGACTGAAGTGTCCCCGTCTCCAACATCCCGAAAAAAATATACATATGATGTGGAATTTCAACAAAAACTTTCGAGAAATAAATTGGGCCCCCTCTCCCAGCGCAAGTTTTAATCCTCCGTGGCATGCGGGAGCTTCAAGATGCCAGATTTCTTCTCATTTCCATTCACTTCAGCCTTAATTTGTGCTTCCCTTTGCCTGTGTGCACTTCTGCAGAATGAGCATTGTGAGATTTCCACTGAGATGCAAGCAAGCAAATTGCCTTTAAAGAAGACTGGTTTGCTGAGAGAGGAGGAAATAAATAAAAAAGGAAAACAATATGAAATGAAGTCCTAGATGTTCTGAGAAAACGGAGAACAAAATATCTAATCTTTACAAGTGGATAAGTACCTCCATGCTTAACAGTTTCACAAAAGAAACTTACAGCTGGTTGCAATGTATGAATCTTGTTTAAATGTAAAAAAGAATTAGGTTTCTCCCAATTAAGCGACATGCTGATGTTGTCAACACTTTATGCAGACATGTCAAGGCAGATTCAAGAAAAACGATTTATCCTGACCACCAGCAGCAATCAGAGCTGACCGCCTAATGCCCTGGGGCGACAGAAAAGCGTCACACTGTCTCTCCTCAGAGCTGCAGGAGGAGGTGGGCACAGTGGACAAGTGGTCCAAGTCTGGGACTCCCAAAGTGACTTCAGTTTTCAGTGGAAGGATGCACTTGAGGCCACACTGAGATGCCTGTAAGCCATGCAAGTGAGATCTAACAGTTGTTTAAATCAATTAGGATTGTTTAATTGGGTTTGTCTCGCTGTGGATGCAGTCACAGTAATAATAAACTCACACTCCCGTCCTCGGGCGCCTGGTCCTCCTCGTCGCTGGAGAAATCCGCAGCCGTCCTGTGCGCCACGTGTTTCAGGTACAGGTCCACGAACACCCGCTTCCTGGTCTCGCCCGGCGGCAGGGGCACGTTGTGGGCCACCAGCTCCGACCGCAGCCTCTCCTTGGAGAGCCGATTCGGGTCGTCCACGAACACGGGCATGGTCGGGCTCCGGCGAGGGCCGACACACCGGGGTATGCTATGAACGCCCGACCCAGCTGGAGAGCTTCTCCGCGGGGCTGTCCCGACACTTGATCTGGCCTCAGTGACGGACGGTACAGCTGCCACAAGCAGGTGAAAGTGCAGGCCAGGCACCGCGCTGGGACAAGGTCTTCAAACATAAAAATAAAAAGAGGGAGGGGAACCGTGTTCCTTCCCTCCCCCAGTGACATTTGCACCTCACGCCGCCCGGGCTGCGCTCAGAGTAGCCGCTGCAGGCAACAGACCACCAGCCACAGCTGCTCAGTGCATCGCCGGCGCCGGCCTTCCCACCTTCCACACACGGGTTTAAGTAAGATTAGGATGAGGATTATTTTGGATAACGCATCCGTCTTCGGTCAAATTAAACGCAGGTTATTTCACACAATCACAACACACCTTTCCGGGACCACCTGCTGGCGAAACACGTCTGCGGTTAAGACATTAACCAGAAACGGACTCGCATCTGCCGACCGAGCGCCCTTTCATTGACTTTTTTAATCCAAAAATTAAACACAAATAGGCCTACATACACTCCAATTCGACATGGTTTTGGTTTTTAACTTTTGGTTAAATTAAGAACAATAACAAAACATACCTTACCTTGTCAGATGGGTTCTTTGACTTGTGCTTTTATTAGCATATATATATTTCAGCGCGTTTAAATAAAATACACAAATAAAAGCAAACGCTGTTAAAAAGCGCCGCGCCCCGGTTCGGTCCCAACAGAAAAATCAGCCGAGTCGTACGATACCAATTTTAAAACTCCGTTTCTGGAAATGTCGATTTTAAGAAAAACGTGCCATCGTATTTAAATTACATCTGTACGTGTATGTATGTATTCGGAACAGCATTGAACACAACAGGGTTACAGTTATGGTTCCCATGTGTGTCATTTAAAGATAAATCACACTTTGTGTGTTATTGTGAACGAGCCTCCCCCACAGCGGCAATGGTGCAGTCTTTGTTTGGCGCGATCGGCCGCTCAGCGGAAAGTCGTCATGACGTCACTACGTCAGTGCGTCGAGCGGCGGCGCAAACAGCGGGCCAGACCGTGGGCAGAATATCATTTTGTTTCTGCTAATGTGTTTAAACATATAATTAACCTACACAATAGACACCTGTTTTACTTTCCTGTCAATTAGGTGAGAACAAGAAAGGAAACGCATCAGGTACGTGTTTTATTATTTATTATTATTGTAATAATAATCCTCTGCCGCTGGCTGAACAAATCAGACAACATCGCGTAGCGCGTCACCTGTGTAACTCCAGACCATCCGTCAGACTCTGTGTGCAGCCAATCAGCTGCAGGATTCGCCTGTCAGTCCTTTTTCATGCAGCCAATCGCGCTTCTTCATTTGAAAGTAAGGCGGGAGAAGAGCGAGCGGGCCGCAGTAAGGAGTCGGACGGCCAGTGATTTTGAGGCCGTTAATCAGGAGTTTGCGGCTGCTTATAAATCAATAGTATTTTAACAGTATGACGGGTGTAATAACTTGTATGCTATTTTTACATCCAGAGGGTTCGATGAATTACGATTAATTGCAGTGTTACTCTCGTTTCTTGTTTTAAAAGCCATGGCTCGTAGGCTAGTTTGATCGGTTCACAAACCGAGGTGACATTTAAAATATGCTTACAATGGCATTTGGATGAGCATATTGACCTGGTCTTAAACGATTACCAGGCTGAATACTTATGATGGCACAATTGACTAAATACAATCCAGGGAAGTGAAGGGAAGTAGAAGTGCGCTGTGCTGTGTTGCCTCTGGGCTCATTTCATATTCCAGACCAGACCTGCTTGTTCATATAGAAGACAACATGTCACATCCCTGCCAAATCACTTCTGACATCAAAAACACACATTGTACAAGCAGGGAGCTTAACTCACATTAATTGCACCTATTATATTGTACTAAACCCACAGTAATGAGTTCGCATTTGATACTGTATGTCAGGTAGCTAGTTCTAACACAAAGGTTATAAAGTGAAGTTAGCCTACTTGAACTGTTTCTTAAAGCATGAACATGAACATGCTGCGTTGGCCAGTTAATAGAAACAATAACTAAAGTAAATACAGAAAACAGTGTTTGCAAACTACAAACCCAGAGGGCCAACGTTATCACAGAAATAAGAGGACTGATTTCACATTAATGAAGAACATCATAATTGTATTAGCTGAACATTAAAACGTTACAGACCACATAATACTGTGAGTGTGTGTGTTCCCTGTAGTGTTTACAGTGTCATCATGTGTGTTCAGCTTGATAATCGTTTAAGACCAGGTCAGTATGGTTTTCGAACCACAACTCATATATATATATATATTTTTTACATATGCCTTGTGAGAAAGTAGTGTACTAACACATTGACACATTGGCTCCCTCTTCGTTTTTTCTCCTGTCTTACTTTTATAAATAAAGAAAGTGAATGACTGCATGAAACAATCTTAACAGGCATTTCCTGCAAAGTGATTGGCTGCATAAGAAATGATTGACAGTTCCTCATCCCACATTCCATTCCCGAATGCAGCGTCTATTGAAATACTTGTTTCTTAATAAATCCTTTGGTTGTAAATCAAAGTAATTTTCAAAAGAAGATAATTAAAACAGTGAATTATAATAATAATCACAGACAGGAACCAAAAATGCTGCGTTGTTTCCTCCTTGTGAAGGGCGCTATACAAAATAAAATTAAAAGCGATTGATTGAAATGCATCAAACGTGGACCCAATTATGTTCCTTATCAGTAAGTATAGGAATAATAAGATTTCATTTTCTGCTCCATAGTCCAATTTAAATCATGCAGATCCTTTAAGAACAAACACACAGCTACTGACCACAGTGCAACTCCATCCCGTATGCACAAACTCAGATTGCCTCAAGATCTGCTCAGTAAACTCCTACCAAACATCTTCCTGTGTGCCCTGGCATTGTGCATATCCATTAATAGAAGGAAAAAGTTGCATAATCAGCCTCAATTAAAACTGAAATAAAAAAAGCATCGTTTCTGCTCGCATAGCAGATTGAGAAAGCATTACAGAGTCAGCAAATTGTATATATATTTTTTTAAAGGAAGGGATGATATAGTCGCCCTAGCTCTGAGGAATTCAGTGACAGCTGCCTATGGGGGATCATCTGATTTAAATCCCTTGTTGCACCTTGTACTAGCTATACTGGTAAAGTACATTAAAACTATACTGTACTGGCGGTTGTTGTGTTGTTAACTGGCCGTATTGGGGTTTAGCTTCGCTATCTTTTTTACCTCACCTTCTCCTCGCTGTTTTCCCTCTCAGTATTTCTCTCTTGTTTTCTCAGGGTCTTCGCACTCCAGTGTCCTCTTCCCTTCTCTGTTAATTTCCTCCTTTTCTCCCCCAGTCTTCCTCTTGATTTTGCTGCCCCTGCGGACCAGAGCTGACCTGCCGGGGCTGGGTAAGCATTCTTTCTGCCGCTATTTGCTAAACCGTAAGGAAATTACATTATTATTTTGGTAATAATCCTCTTCTGGCCCTTGGTCTCCGTGAGCCGACGGGGGCCTAAAGCATCTCTCCCCTGGCCAGGGGAGAAAAAGGTAACAAGGTGCTCATGACCTATCCCAAGATTCCTCTGTCTGAAAATATTCAATAAAAGTTTATATATATATATATATAGCATTCCCTTTACCCAAGTAGCATATCATATAAGGCTGTGGCTTCTGGAAGTGTAATTTACATTGGGTTAGAAAGCCCTTCTTGAGAGACAAACCTAGTGCAACTGAGAGGAATATTTTGGGTTATTATGTTCAAAAGATCTGTCCACACAGACACACATGGACACACACACATACAATCATTGACTACACAGACAGCACAATAGTACTGACCCCAAACTGTTGCAAATGCGTCTGGAGAGCTGCTGTCCATTTTCACAACGGTCCAAAAACAGCCCACATCTTCTGACCCAAATGTGGCAACCGGATTTTGGCCCGAACACAGACATATGAGACAGTGCTGGTCCAGCTCCGGCAGGCTTATAAATATTTTATGGCCCAGTACTGGACTAATTCCGATTTTATATACCCTTAATTGGACCCAAGTCCATTCCAATACCATGCCTATTTCACTTCCTATGTATCTGTAACTTCCTCTATATATTAATAGTATTATTATTAATCATGTTATTGAGAAGAAGACAACTTGCATGTTTAAGAAGCACTAACCAAGAAATAAAAAAATAATAATAATAATAATAACCAACAATGATGTACAAAAATGGTGTTCACATTTAAATGTAGTCTCTGGGATTTTGAAATTCAAATCCAGTAGGAATGTAGGTAACACTCTTTACAGTATGTTAAACAATTGCTTGTAACAATGAGCAATACTTCAACAACAAAACATTAAACAATCATTTTGTTTACTATTTTACACATTGTTACTTGACAAAATGGTTCAATCAATACAATACACTGATATTTAGATTATTTTACAGTATTCGTTGTTAAATAAAAATATAAATACAGAATTTATACAAATAATATAAATACAATAAAAACCAATATATTCTTCAAGTTGTTTAGGCATGTTTAAAGACTCATGAGTTATTATTCATCCTTGTCCTGAGTCCTTTTTAAATCTCTGTCAGTGTCCAGTGTGTTCCTGCACATCAGCCTGTGGTTTCGGGGCCCTGGTCTCACGAGAAGCAGTTAAACCACTGAAATGCAGGCTTAGACACCCCTGTGTCTGTGGCATTGTGTCCAGTGGGGGGTTTACACACCCAACCTGTAGCACAGAGGCGTTTGGTCAGTCCATCTCATAGCATTGAACTTTAAACTGTTTTAATGAATCAGCGAATAGATATTCCATGATTTAGTGGATTTTCCCAACAGTGTTGCATCATTTATTTTAATAATTTGTAAATGTTTGATTGAGTAGTGACACAATAACAAAGTTAATTCAGTATGCATGATTCACTGCATGGGATGCAGGTGTAGAAATGTCAGGCTTCAAATCCTGGTGGAACCCCTATCTTCTGAAAATCTTTTGATCATGAACTAGGCCTAGTACTTTGTTATTGGGTCAGGAGGGCAGTGTGAAGTTAATTTGACCAAATGTTCAAATAATCCTCTAGAACACCAACTATTATGGAATGTATCCACCTTATCTACTAACCAGTGATTCTGAATGCTGGTCCTTGAGGACTACTGTGTTTGCTGCTGCTTTTCAGGCCAGCTGAGCTCCCACTCCATGTAATTAATCAATTGAGCCCTAAATTGAACGCTTCAGTCGCTTTGCACTTGGAAATAGTTCAGAGTAATGTTAAGATGAGAAACGGACAACTCAGATGGCATGAAAACCAGCAGAAACAGTGGGGCAGGGGTTCCAAAACTGTCAGGGCATGTGCTGCATACATGTGCTTCAAACACCCCGAAGTGCTTCCTGCTTACATGATGCATCATTGTATAAATGCCAAGAATCGTAATTACGCATTCGACCCACTAGAAACGGGTTTTGGTTGGCTTGAAACAGACTCGGTATGTTTATGACATAACATGGTGCTGAAATATAAATCATTTGTTTATATCATCTATAATTAATTTATTTTAGAATATACATTAAACATGTTAAATCTTGACATGATACTTCTGTATAATGGCCTTTATAGCCATTGTGGGAAATTACCGCTTACCATTAAACCCCTTCCAGTTAATTTCATGTGCAAAATTGTCTCAAAACACATTAGTCTAAATATAAAATAAATTTACATCATTTCAACAATTGCTGCCAAAATAGAAATCTGAAATAAAGCATAAAAAAATACAGACTCAGCTTTTCAACAAAACCAATAATATTTGCTGGTTTAATGCAATTTAGTAAAAACTCCAGTGTTTATTAAGGGCAATGATGAAAGGGCAATCTGAGACTCAGTCCTTTACATATGAAGAAAGTGTATTTTAATGGATCCCGCATTCTGGCCAAGACTAATATCTTAAATTTTAAATCAATAGACACATCCTACTGGAACTCAAACATTAGCACAGCATGTGTTATACCAGCAATGGCAAAGCAATCTAGTTTATAACATTAATTACTTTCTCATAATTGTTCCTGCTATTTTAGTGCCTGGAGAGGGCAGTGTGAGGTTGATATGCAAGATATTAGAGCCCTCAAGTATGTAATAATTTGTGGCTTACTATATAAAGTTCAGCTCTACATCCTGAAGGTTCAAATCCTGTCATCTGAAAATCTGGTGTTTGTCTGGTGTTTTGTTTGTGGTGTTGAGCCACACTTATTTGATCAAAGATATATCAACCTTACACTGCCCCTCCTGACAATAAAACACAGCACTAAAAAAGATTTTCAGGAGACAGGTGCTGCAGGAGGATTTGAACCAAGCCCCCCCTGGATGTAGAGCAGAACTTTATTAATTAAGCCACAAAGGACTACATACTCTCCTTCTCTAATATCAGGTATATCAACCTCACACTGCCCTGCCCTGATTTAGGAAAAACAGATGCTGCCATAGCATTTGAACCAAGGTCGTGCCAGCTTCCAGGAACGCACTGTATGCAGTGAGTCATAAAGACTTCTCCTTGTACTTGCCCAAAGATCTGCTATATCAACCTCACACTGCCCTCTCTGACACAAAAAATAAGATAATCAAATCAATTTTCAGAAGATAGGGGCTCTACCAGGATTTGAACTCAGTTTGAGACTAGCACCCTGCATAGTGAGCCACAAGAGACTAACAAGCAAGTAATTGAAGATATGCTACAGCCAGGCACAGTGCCCCCTCTGGAACTGAACAAACAGTACAAAGAACAGATTGAAAAAGAAAGATACTGCCCCAGGATTAGAACGCAGTCCTGCAAGGTTTCAGGCCAGCACTCTATACAGTCAACCACAAGGACTCTACTGCTTTGCTGTTTAAGTTCTGGTATATCAGCCTTACACTGCCCCCTCTGGCATTGAAACAGAATACAGACAATATCTTTTAAAAAGATAAGAGTTCCACCAGGACTTGAATTCACAACTTACCAGGTTTGAGACCAGCACGCTTTATGGTGAGCCACAAGGGACTTCCAAACAGGCACTTGAAGATCTGGTATAAGAACAGTCAGTAAAGCTGCGGGGCTTCAAAGTATTGACTTCTAGCATTATTCAAGATTTTGAATATCAACCTCACGTTGCCCAGTCTGGCACTGAAACTGGACAAACAACACATCCCCAGAAGACAGAACCACATTCTCAGAGTTCCACCGATTTTGGGAAAGCTTCCCTTAACGTGTGCGATTGCTGCAAGGATTTGTCCGCACCAAAATCAGAACTGTCAGCTCTACAACGTTTGCAAAAGATCTCCAACTCTGTGCTGTTCTTTTGCAAGACTAGTAATGGTCTTTGTGCTGGTGTGTGAGAATACATATTTCCTCTGCAGTATATTGCTTATATTGATAGATCGAGAGGTAGAGAGATAGATAGCCCAGACCACAGTGTAGTTAGGGCAGTACATGTTTATTGATTCTCTTCAAGAAAAGCGAACGCAGGTTTTTCAAGCAATACTGTTCACCTTCACGTTTTTATCACTGAAAGACTAGAAGTGCTTTTGTTTTGGATTTTCCTCTCCAGGTGCAATAAATCCATTAATATAACATCAAACCCCGTGATGAGCCGGAGTGGAAATGAATACAGATTGAACCAAAGCTGGGGAACAAGACACAAGCAGTGCCTTCCATTTGTAGAGGGCTCTACAGAAATAACCTCTGTGCGTGTGGGGTGCATTTCTAAGCAGGCAGAGCGAGAAGGAGAGAGAGAGAGATGGAGAAGATGGAGAGAGAGAAAAAATAAGACTGTGAAATATACACACCCCTCTCCAAAAAACAAAAACAAATCAAACTCTAAGACCTAAAGCCCAGATTAAATCCAATCTTTGACCCACCTGTCAATCACCAATAACAAACCCGTGCTTGGTGATGGCTCTTTATTTTATCAGAGGCTACTGTCTGAAGCCCCCCCCCCACTAACCCATCAAAAGCTGGGTGAGACAGGTGTGATTACCAGCCGGCTCAAAGGCAGCCTGATCATTTAGGCTGTGTTAAAGCAAGGCACGCAGGGAGCCTTACTGCCGTCAAAACAGTTCGGCGGCAGGATGACCTGGGCTAAGCGCCAGGATGGCTGTCAGACACAGGGGCGAGAGTGAGACCCCTGCCTCCTCTGGCCAGCCCTGATCAGCACCTCTCGGCCACCTTGAAGAAATGAGAATAAACTGTTTTTGTTTGTTGGTTTCCTTCCATTTCTTTTCTTTTAACTTGTTTTTAATTGACTGTATTCCTCTTTATCGTATCGTATTGTGTGTGTGGATGATTTACCCTGACTTGGACACCCTGTGCACTTGTACTAAGCCTATTTAAAGTATAATTTACAACAAGGGGAGTGTTTTCTAACCCTCCTCCCCCCGCTCCCTGTCTGCCAGTTAAGTGTTTTTCCCTGGCTTCTGCACTGAGTGTTTGTTTATTGCGTTGGTGCTGTCTTCGTGATTGAGTTTTACAAGGGGGAACATTTACACCCGGCACATTAGACAAACTCAGAGTTTTTTTGTGTTTTTTATGCTTCCCCGCCATTAGGTATTCAGCAGAAATAACAAATGATTGGATCTGGTGAATAATACCAAGTGTTCAGCAGAAAAATAGGCAATGCATTATGCAAATGTGACTCGTGTGTCAGGGGGAAATGGAAGTAACAAACTAATGTGATAAAAGGATAGGCAGAAAGGATGCTTTTATTTTGTTTTGTTTTTTACAAGAAAAAACAACTTAAGTGAAACATAAATAGTGGAAATTAAGCCAGGGCTCTGAAATGAAGGCCAGACTTGATTTGATTTTCAAAGGGGAAACTGATTTGTCCTCTCCTGAGAAGCCACACACGTGTAATAAAAATATCAATCAGCACATACCTTAAAGCAAAAATAAATAGGTACAATAAGCATATCCAATAACTCTTCGTTAAGCTCGAGCAGAGTACAGTTCGGTGTCTCTCCTCCGCAGATAAGAGAGAAATATCACTTTGGCTTCTGTACGTAGGCCGACATAAACTCTCACTGCATTAGTGTTACTGCACTTCAGGAAATAAGACGATTACTTAATTCAGTCAAAGCAATTGCTCGGGAAAACATTAACTAAAACACTGTGCCTTTATACAGCTCTAAAATACAGCATTTCCCATGGCGGCACATCTCCGTTTAAATGAAAGAAACGGGTGACTGACAGTGTGATAACAGATAGATGCAAATCACGCCCATGATGAATAATAATAAAAAAAAACCTTCAGTTTCCTCTATTGTTTTCTCTTTTTGTCAATGCGTCAATGTGTTGAGATGTCTAAGGCAGCTCAAATGGATGTAATTGTGTAGATAGCTGTGTAAAAGGAACACAGGGTTGAACCTGGGCAGGGGGGGGGGGAAATATAGTGTCTGAAAAATCTCAAAAGATCACATTAAAATGACTTTGTAGATCAATTAGATCAGATTAGATTAGAAACGTCTCCTATAATAGGGTACCGGGACCCACAACTGCCGAAACACATTATAGGAAGACGGGGGCAGATAGCAAAAGGATTGTATGAGCCCCCGCACACACAGCCTCCCTGTTCTTGTCTCTGGGGATTCCTCTGATATCGCCAGACTGGAGGTGCAGATATAACGAATCAGTATGAAAAAATAAATAACTGAAACCCTCCAGACAACAGCAGATATTTTTTCTTTTCCCTTTGAATCTGGGCTGCTTTGCCTCTCTCCCTCTCTCTGTGTGTGCACCCTGAAAGGATTTGCTCTTGAACTCCCGTCACTTAAAAGAAAAACAATCTGGGTCTTGCACAAACAGCTCGATCGGAGGCCTGGTGCTCTTGCGCACGATGTAAAGGTCTGGGCCCGCATTCCACCTGGATGAAATGCCTTTTAATCAAGCCTGTGTAAGACTGCGATACATTACTCCTTTATCAGACTCTGCTCTGTAAGATTATCCCTGCTGTAAGGCTGGTGTACAAGTTGCTGTAATAAGACTCTCCGGTCCGTGGCGGCACGGTCCCCAGTGCCGTGCCATGCATCCTAATAGGCCTCTCCGCTCTCCTTTGTGCTCCAGGCAGACAGGAAGTTATTTATTTATTTGTTTGTGTATTTTAAAAATGGAGCGTCTTTTCTTGTCGCTCAGATACAGCCTGCTGACATGCAGCTGGTTCAAGTGGATGCAAACGCTCATGATATAGTTCATCCTGTCATGGGAATTAGAAACAAAACCAAAACACAAACAAACAAACAAAACATCTGTTTACCTTCATATGTACTTGTTTGCAATGTAGTCCTTTTGGCTTTACTTGCTGCAGGTGCAATGAAAGCATTATTAAAAGACACACCAAAAAGTTTTCATGTTAAATCTTTTATTTTCACTTTGTTTCATGTTACTCCACTTTTAGGAAAGTTCTTATAAAATATATGTGAATGGCAATGTACAAGCAGCAATATATAACTAAGAAGTCATATATATATATATATATATATATATATATATATATATATATATATATATATATATATATATATACATATCTATATAAATATATATAGCTATAAATATATATATATATATATATATATATATATATATATAGCTATCACACATCTATTAATAGTGAGCACTGGCATCATCGACCATAGGTTACAAAAAAATAACCGTATATTTACTGGAATGATTTAAAGTTATTCAAAATGTCATTGTTAAACATGACTGTAAATAGGCACAAACAGTTTAAATACTCAATTTGACCCCTGAAGTTGTGCAGTCTGAATAGCTGTAGATCTGGTAGTAAAATAGCCTTTTTCTATTACTGCAATATAAGAAGTATTTTTTCCTCTGGTATAGTTGTAAAAGCAGTCAAGCAAAAGGATACCAAAAGGTAACTGCTTCCAAAGTTAGAAGTTTTCACCTACAAAAATACACAGACCCACCCACCCATACAAATACAGAGCATTACAATCAAATGCAGGCATTAATCATACAAAAGACAAGTCACAATCGCATCATAAAGATTGTCAAGTCTGCTATGGCCCATAGTGATTTTTAGCACGATACCACCCACACGGTGAACAGTAAGAGTAGTGCATCCTGGGAAAGGAAAAAACACCTTATAATTACACATGAATGAAGATAGGTTCAGTCTTGAATACTTAAATACATAAAGAAATGTCTCTTATGCTGTAACACACGCCATAATCACATTTATTGAATCACCCTGCAGTGCTTTAAAAAAAAAAAAAACTAAAAACGGTATTTGAATGGTATTGCGAGCTTGTAGGCAGCTGTACAAATCCTCACGAAATCTCCCTGACAGTGATTGTAAATCTGGTTCAGATAAACACAGCATATACATTGCAGGGTCATGTTCCCTGGGTTTATGTTTAGGCACCATGAGAGCTAGTTTTAAGGAGGAGGAGGGTCCCAGGGGTTTGCACAGGGCAAGCACTGGGGCAAGATAGGTTGCATCTACAGCCTGCAGAAACACACACTAGACCCAGAGATTTGCAATTGGGCTTTACTCATGATCTTTTAATTTAATTAGAAAGATTGACCTAAACTGGGAAGGTACAGTAGACCTGGACTATTTTTCTGCAACTCTTGATTGGAGAGCGGCCCAGCGGAGACGTCCCATTGCAGGAATGCTCGCCGGCCTTCACTTAGGTAGTCCCCTCTGCGAAAAGCATAAACGGAATGCTTTAGCGATTGTGGGAGAAATGTGCATTTCTTAGAACTAATGTACAAGGGGGCTGCTCTGCCCGGGACCACTCCCTCCCAGCCCTCAGAGCTCATAGGTTCACAGTTCACAGCTTAGAGCAGGGCTGAACAACTCAGGTCTCCCCTAGGACAGGAGCTGTTCTCCTCCCGCATCAGGGCAAGGGAGGTGGAGGTGGAGAAATGATGTAAATGAAACCCAGGGAGGGGTCTGCAGAGGTGAACAAAGGGAACATCTGTCATATAAAAACTCTGAGCGCTGGACCGTTCCCCCTGCTATGGCTTTTGCTTCACATTGATTTACCTGTCGCTGAAGTCAAACACTTTCTAAATGAGACGTATGGCTGGAGTTCTTTACCTGGTGCTCTCCAGTCACCGGGAAAATAGTATGTCTATGTACAGAACTCGATCAGATACAAAAACACGGTGACAGAAGCGGTGCATTGGAAACATGTCCATGTCACCTCAATCAGATTGAATATGCAAACTGTTGACTACAGACGCACTGGATCTTGTTCAACACGAGCTGCATTACAGTACATTTTTTCAGATCTGTGCAAAAATACAAGACATCAAATAAATCGAACAGCATATGGATTGACCAGCTCCATAGGCCTGGCAGGCAGCTCTCCTCTGAAACTCTGCCCTGATGTCCGATAACCCAGGTAGCTTTGCTTCCACGCTGTGGATCGCCCCAGGTGAACTTGAAATTAAATTGGAGACCTAGATTTGAATCTCCATTCACATGACCCAAGTACGGCTCAGTGCTCAGGGCATCTTTAGAAAGTTCAGTTTTAAAGCCTCCAGCAGCTACAGCCCTGCAGCCTAATGCACATGACTATCAAAACCGTCTTGTAGAGAGAGTGAGCGAGCGAGCGAGAGAGATAGAGACAGCGAAAGAGGGGGGGGAGCTAACACTTTTTATTCCTTTCCGATTAAAGCTACTTCCGCGCCTTGATTGGTCTTATATATATCATTACCTGCTCCCCGCGGTGTAAATTACACTCCGGGCCGGGGCTTTATTAGCCCCAGGCCTGTGTGAATTAGCAATCAAGCCCGAAGATAAGGTTCCCCCCTGTTCTGCCTTAACCCAAGCCTCCCCACCCTCCACCTCCTCCTCATTCAGCTGGGCTCCAACTAAAGACTTGACAGGTGCTCCTGACAAAATTCATTAGGTTTTCAATTAAACAATCTTGCTTTTCTCAGCTTTCTATCGGGGACTGACATCTCCCATTCTCACACACTCGCCGGCCGGCTGGCTGGTTTGGTTATCGGCTAATTAGAATCGCTCAGAGAAGAGGAAACCCAGCTTAATCTGCGTTACGAAAAAAAAAGAATTAGAAGAAGAAGAAGAAGAAGAAGAAAAAGGCCAAGTGCCTGAGCTCGCAGGGACTGGCACTGACAAGACGGCTGGATGTGCCAACGTCGCTGTCAAAGAGAGGATGAAATTAAAGCTTAACGCGATAAATCTTCACTTTAACATCAAGCTTCCCGCAAATCCTTTGTTGTGAGAAAACAAATCTGACAAGGCCTTTGGATTAGAGCCTGTTCCAACCCCCCCAACACACACACACACAACCCTGCCATCGAACCAATCCTGGATTTGGTAACAGAAGGCAGAGAATTTGTTTGAGGGTTTCAGAGTGCGGCTGCCAGTAATACATCTGGTTAGACAACAGAGAGTCATCTAAAACAAATACTTCTGTGTAAGATAAATATGCCTTAATATTCAGTGCAATTACTCTGCTTACAAAATGTGTTTTAATGGGCCCGGACAGTGCAGAGAGATACAAATTATATGGTTTTTCACATTTCCATGCACCATTTGAACGGGTAAATCCAAGGGCAGTATTAGAAACTAATGAGCCAGTTGGAAGAAGAAAAAGACCTAAAAAAAAGCATCTCGTTTTATCACCAAATGCTTTCCTACACGAGACACTTAACAATGAGCGAGAGCGAGCAGACAGACAGTAAGGGATATAATTCACCTGGTATTCAAACAGGGAATGTTAGCAGCATATGTGAAATTATGCACACATTTCATGTAAAATGAAAGCTCCTTTTTTCTTTAAATTGCTTCCAACATGGCTCTATGATTCGTCCACTCTTGTACAATGGTTACCAAATATAATCACCCCCCAGCCTGCCTCTTTGTTACAAGAAGTAGTGTGCTTTTTCAGCCTCCATACCAGTAAGCAATTGACCCTGTTATTATTGTAGCATTTTCACGTGTAGTTCAAAAAATAAATAATTATGCTTTGGAAATTGATTCACCTTTTAAAAAATGTAGTGTCAGTAATTTTGGCTGGGAACTGAAATCAAACAAAGGCACAAGAATGAATCGAAAGGAAAGACCTAATTGGCAACATGGTGTCAATGCTTTACATCATACACTGAGCAGCACTCCGGCCAGACTTACACCACAGAGAATAAAAGTGCACTATGTACACAGAGTCAAAGAAAATTGCATTCAGTCCTCAAATAAATAACCGTGGGCAACTCCAAACACTCTATTCAGTTATGTTTTTCCGTGATTTCTGTGACCTTCTTGCCACAAAGAGAGGGAAAGTGAGCAACACGCTAGGCAGCACGGCGACAAAGAGGCTCATCGCGGCAAAGTGTTTGTGAAGCCATTCGCATCCAGGCCTTTGAATTATCAATTAACTCCAGCCCACCATTGCCGAGCGCAGTGTGTGCAGTCAATTCATATTTTGTGTGAAAGTCTATTTCCCACCGAAAAGGTTGAGTGCACTGTCATTCTGTGCCCCCCACCCCCACCGTCTCCACCCCCAACCCCCCTAGACACAAAATTGAAATCACTGAGAGAAGTGGCAGACTCTCGAGAGACGGTCTCTCTCTGCCTGCCACTGGTGCCGGTTTTATGAGTGACGCATGCTTTCTATTATAATCCTACATATATATTAAAACAAGAATCCGATAAGTTGCAGGAACCCACTCGCTGCAATGTTTAGCTCAGTGCTAAAGTTGACTTCACACAGAGCGGTGGCAAAAGTGTCTGTTTATTCAGCCGTGAATTACAACCATTGGTGGGAAGCTCTGCCAACTGTTCAATACCGTGCAACTGTAACCGTCTTTACAACAGTGAGAACATATCAGTCCACCCACCATTCTTCTCCCGACGTTGAATGCATTTAATAAGTCAAAGGAAGCCAGCATCGGCACGGATTTGGGCAGTGCTGATGGCCTGTGATCACTTTTCCTTGTGTTCACATGTATAGCTGCGGAGAATGCCGTAAACATTTACGTAAATACAAAATTAACGCATTCGGTAATGTGCCCCGGAAACCAAGCGAGGAGAAAAGAAGCGAAAGCAGCATCGAGAAACTAAAATGTGCACAAGACCCTGCAGTGCAAAGTATCAAGGACAGAACTGCAGATGATCTCTCGTCCAGCCATTAATATGCCCATGCCGTGCCTTTTCACATTTGTGAGAACCCACTGGGGTTTTTGCTTCAGCCATCGTTCTCTGGCCTTCTCTCCCCCCACCCCCCCAGTGCAAATAAACTACTGCTCTGCCTGGCGGGAGGAGAGGCAATCAGTGCTGATTATCCTGCAATCATCTCAGCACTTTAAATGAATATTTGGTAGCCACGGGCGGGGGATGAGGGGACACACATCGATTCCAATGCGTTTCTTTTTTTATTTTTTTTTCTTGGATAGAATTGTTCACGGAAAAACACTTTGCGCAAGTGTTCGCCAGTGAAAGCGGCTCTTTAAGTAGATGTGCATTAGGGACACAAGAGCTCGCAAAATAATATTCTCCTCAGAAAGCAATTCAGCTCATTCCATCCCTGCCTATCATCGCTGGATAGCTCCCAGCCTCTCGGTATTGTGCTCGGTTTTCATCTGCCTCTTAAGTGTGGAGCGCAAATGTTCAGGGTCGGTAATTTTTTTTTTTTTTTTTGTGTTGTTATTATTATGAAATCGGAATTGGGCATTATTTTTTCCCCTACAAGGACTGCAGAAGGTTCTACAGCATTAATAAGCAGGGCAACGTGACAAGGACTCTAGATGTACGAAGCGTAGGGTTCAAGCCAAGGAGACTGGGTACGTCTGAATTCCCAAGATTCACACTACACTCTTATTCTCCACGGTCACCATTTTTCTAGGGGCCTCTCTCCCCATGATTCTGTTTAGCTCAGGAAATCTTTGAGCACAAAAAACAAGAAAACAGCTGAAACAAAAACCAGGACAGACCAGTGGGTGCAGGGCATCTGGGCCTATCTCTCGCCTCTCTCTCTCCCTCCCTCCCAGCACACGTTATCAGCGGGATGCTATACCCACACCCTGCACAACCCCCCTCCCCGCCCCGCCACAACCCCCACCCTGGACAGTGCATGCTGCATGTCAGTGGTCTCCGTGGGGCTGTATGCTCTGCGGAGGAGGCAGCGCAGGGAGCGGAGAGCCCATTGTGGCCCCTGGGAGACCCCCGGCCCAGTCACACCAACGTCTCCTGATCGCGCGGCGGCCGTTGTTGCTGTTGTAGCTGCTGCTGCCGTCTCTCCTCCTTCTTCTTGCGCTTCATTTTGCAGAAGCCGTGCAGCCCGCAAAAACAGGCAAAGGTGAACTGGGGCATAGCCTACCTGTCTGCCTCCACCATCCACAGACCTACACACCTACAGAGAGCGACAGAGAGAGAGAGAGGGAGAGAAGGAGGCGGTGAGTGCCACAGCAGGATGTCTTTAAGATCTACAGCAGTGATCTCCAACCCTGGGACTGGACAGACTCCCAGCTGCCGATTCCATGGGGAGCTATAATAATGTTGGGCCTGTGCAGAACTGGGGCTGGAAAACCCTGCACCACAAGCTCATCTGTCAAGACTCTTGGCTTTCCTGCCTGCTCTTAAGCCCTGTCATCAGATGCCAGGCTGTCAGGCGTCACTCCAGTCGCCTTTCAGGAACCGTTTCTGTCACCTATCAAGCATTATTGTTTTTCTGTTCTTGCGAGGTGCACAATGACAGATGTGGCGGTGGCCCCCGCATCCCAGAACTGAGCCCTGCTGGAGCCATCGAGTGACCCATCCCAGCTCCACCTGACACTCAAAGCAAATTACGCACTGGCCTGCAGAGATAGCTGACACCGAATTGCACAGACAAGCTGGCAGCTCAAGGTAAAAATAGCGATGGGAAGGCAGCGAGCGCATTGCGCATGGCTGCTGCGTGGTTTCCAAAGCCCACATTGTAAATGTAGAGTTATGCAAAATCTGCCAATAAAAAACTGAATATGAAAAAAGTGCCATAATCTAAAAAAAACTAAATTGGTCAATTTTAGTCCCATGTCACCCCCTGAGGATATGAAACAACAGTTATCTATAATAAGCCGCTAGGAATGTGAAGTCGTAATCTTGGTGTCTGAAATAGCAAACCATACGGAAGCCTGCTAAGAAAAAAAACACGTGGTTTCCCCATGTTAATACCAATGCATGTACTTCGGGGGTGGTCTTATCACCTTACGGGGAGAGGAATGACAGCGGTCACCAACCCGCGATGAATCGCAGGATCGGTGAGTTGAATGAGTCGCCACAAAGCCCGATGAAAGGTGAACAATTTAATCTCTGCAGAAAACCGATTCATCATGATTAATGCTCGTGGAGAATTTACTAAGAGGTGAGCGGGAATCAGTTGTTGCTGTTGTTTAAAACCAATTTTTCATTTGTTTGTAGGAGGGAGCGAATGTGAAAAAAGAAAAGGAAAGATTAATGTCTCTGCGCCTAATTAGTTCTGTAATACAGCAAAGTTTAATGAAAAGCGTATTACAGCCACCCGATTGACTTTGTTTGCGACGACATAATTTATGGCGTGTACGTTTATGGCAGCACATTAATGTATCACTGGGTGTACAGGCAGCGCGCGGCTCTTCACGCAGCGCGAACACGGAAATTATCACTCGCGTACAAGCGCACAGGTTGTAGAGACAACGACATAAAGGAGGAGCAGAAAGAAACGTAAAGAAGAAAGAGTAATGTAGCGAAGCCGGAGCGCGCAGTGAATTCGGCTGTAAATACCGCCGCAGTCTCGCCGGGGCCATTAAGGCACTTGCCACTAATGGAGAAGTTTCCCCCTCTGTAATGTGGTTGTAAGAGGGAGATGAATAGAGGCTCCGCAATACGTTCTCCACAGAGAGCAGCCCCCTGAGTCCGGCTACGGTTTACTTAAAGTATCCGGTGGTCTATGCTGCAGCATGGAGAAAAACTACAGTAACGTATACACTGTATATATGTATATGCAGCCCTGGCACACGAGGCCCGTGACCCGTGAGCGTTGCCTTCTGAAGGGTCCGGGCCTCTTCCAGGGGAGCATAGCGTGCGCAGCGGGCCGTGAGAGATCAGGGTGCAGTCTCCCGCGCCGGCTGCTTTTCCCCTGCGGTCACTACAGAATCTATCTACATCACTGCAGTTCAGCTAACCGTTTAAGAGCTAAGCTGGGTCAGAGATGAGAGTTTGCTCTGGCCCTCGAGGACTGGCCTGTAGTGCGAATCAAGCTGAGTCCTGCACCGTGCTCCCATTCATCCAAGATATAATCCAAGAGGATTCAGGCCCAATAACACAGTAATCTAGGCACAGTACCTTGCTCAGGCTTGGCCAAGAAGTGAAATACAGGCAGACTCCTTCGGATGCCCTCCAATTTGATTCCCACTCTACTGTCACGGCCCACCACTCCCTGCCCCCCAACCCCTCAAAACATGAACTATAATTATCTTCTACAACCACAACAAGCACCAGATCTCCCCCCCCACCCTCTGAGTCTCAGGCCTCAAACCGCAACCACTTCCATGATGGCAATTTACACCTGGAGATGGGAAGAAACAAACAACAACAAAAAACTCCAGAACGATCACAGTGCAGATCCCATCAGCTGCTCCCAATGAGTGTAATTAAGAGAGCAGGCGCCAATAAAGACGTGAGAACTCATTAAGAAACAGGCTGACTCAGCAGCCTGGAGTCAGAGGGTGGGAGCTAGATGCTCCTCTGCCACAGAAGCATTTGCCAGCTGTTTCTGCTGATGCCGCTCGGAGGAGTCCTCGTGATTCTCTGAAGGCACAAATCAAACTCTCCGCTGGAGAACAGGAACGGGCCGTGTGGGTGTGTGTGGGGGCTTGGATATGTGTTGGTTTGTGTGTGCATGCATGAGGGTGTGTGTGTGTGTGTGTGTGTGTGTGTGTTTTATTATAGGGTCCACAGTGGGTATGGTTTTACTACTTGTAAGTGGGGGGTGGGGAGAGAGGGAGGGAGAGAGAGGGAGAACGGGAGAGAGGGAAGGAGAGAGAGAGAAAGGGAGAGGGAAGGAGAGGGAGGGAGAGCGGGAGACAGGGAGAGAGAGGGAGGGAAAAGGGAGAGAGAGGAGGGGAGAGAGAGAGGGAGATAGAGAGAGAAAAGTTAGCACCGTTATGCGTGTGACAGCAGCAGTAGATTTTGTATATATCATTCAGATATACTTTGTTGCAATGACAATGGTTCAGAAAGAACTACCGATGGAATGAAGAATTCATGCACAATTATATATATATATACACTCACCTAAAGGATTATTAGGAACACCTGTTCAATTTCTCATTAATGCAATTATCTAACCAACCAATCACATGGCAGTTGCTTCAATGCATTTAGGGGTGTGGTCCTGGTCAAGACAATCTCCTGAACTCCAAACTGAATGTCTGAATGGGAAAGAAAGGTGATTTAAGCAATTTTGAGCGTGGCATGGTTGTTGGTGCCAGACGGGCCGGTCTGAGTATTTCACAATCTGCTCAGTTACTGGGATTTTCACACACAACCATTTCTAGGGTTTACAAAGAATGGTGTGAAAAGGGAAAAACATCCAGTATGCGGCAGTCCTGTGGGCGAAAATGCCTTGTTGATGCTAGAGGTCAGAGGAGAATGGGCCGACTGATTCAAGCTGATAGAAGAGCAACTTTGACTGAAATAACCACTCGTTACAACCGAGGTATGCAGCAAAGCATTTGTGAAGCCACAACACGTACAACCTTGAGGCGGATGGGCTACAACAGCAGAAGACCCAACCGGGTACCACTCATCTCCACTACAAATAGGAAAAAGAGGCTACAATTTGCACAAGCTCACCAAAATTGGACAGTTGAAGACTGGAAAAAAGTTGCCTGGTCTGATGAGTCTCGATTTCTGTTGAGACATTCAGATGGTAGAGTCAGAATTTGGCGTAAACAGAATGAGAACATGGATCCATCATGCCTTGTTACCACTGTGCAGGCTGGTGGTGGTGGTGTAATGGTGTGGGGGATGTTTTCTTGGCACACTTTAGGCCCCTTAGTGCCAATTGGGCATCGTTTAAATGCCACGGCCTACCTGAGCATTGTTTCTTACCATGTCCATCCCTTTATGACCACCATGTACCCATCCTCTGATAGCTACTTCCAACAGGATAATGCACCATGTCACAAAGGTCGAATCATTTCAAATTGGTTTCTTGAACATGACAATGAGTTCACTGTACTAAACTGGCCCCCACAGTCACCAGATCTCAACCCAATAGAGCAACTTTGGGATGTGGTGGAATGGGAGCTTCGTGCCCTGGATGTACATCCCACAAATCTCCATCAACTGCAAGATGCTATCCTATCAATATGGGCCAACATTTCTAAAGAATGCTTTCAGCACCTTGTTGAATCAATGCCACGTAGAATTAAGGCAGTTCTGAAGGCGAAAGGGAGTCAAACACAGTATTAGTATGGTGTTCCTAATAATCCTTTAGGTGAGTGTATATATATATATATATATACATACACATATTTAAATTGAAATGGCAGCCGTGTTTGATGCCACTGTGCGAACCAGACCAGAAAAATAGCAATTTCATGAACATACTCGAAGTGGGGTGCTGACACGTAGCAGGTTCCATAATAAGGATGCAACGTGCTGGAGCGCCTGCCTCACCATCGCAGTGAGGGCACAGAGCAATGACATCATCTCACTGGACAGCTGCCACTGTCGCACGGTCTCCACTTCCCTCCCTCTAGAGCATCTCGTTTATCAGGGAGGCGGGGGGTGTAGAAATCAACAGCTTCCAGACGTTAATTGTTTAAAAAGCGTATCAGTTCCTGGCCACAAAAAATAAAAAAGTGGAGAAGGAGAAAGTGTGTGTGTGTGGGGGGGGGGGGGTTGGGGGGTTTTAAGGAAAAGCTGAGATAAATAGAATTCTGCTTTTAAAGAAAGTTAATCCAAATCCTTGGCACCCTACTGTAGATAATAAGGAGAAACTTCTGACTCTGAAACGCGGCTAGACTTTGTGAAAGACGTGCTGGGATTAGATATTCAGAGCACGGCCGAGTTCCACTGACCTTGTGTCTGAGTCTGAGGATCCTTGCTGAGAGTGTGTGTGTGTGTGTGTGTGTGTGTGTGTGTGTGTGAGAGAGAGAGAGAGAGAGCGTCTGGGTGGATATTTTTGGAGGGCAGGACAGATCCCCTCTTCTACTGTCTGACACGAATCGCCATCATCAGCCAGAACCCCAGGAGAGGAAGGAAATACAGTGGGGTGGGGAAGTTTTTAATTTTGGGACTCTGGATGCAGTCTGAGGAAAGTCTTACATCACTGCTATTGATGTCTTGAACGTATATAACGCTAAAGGACCCAAACGTTTATAGCTGTTGTGCCTCCGTTTGAATCATTCTGAGCCAATATATGACAGCGGCGGAAGGGACGCTCAAGGGCAGCTCCCCAGAGGCCGTGTGTGACACCGTTTTCCTTTTATGAGCTTGATGACTTTTAGAAATGAAAAAAACTAAAACAAATCAAAACAAGTTCTTGAAATGGAGCCAAAGAGGTCTCAAACAGTCGTTTACGTGCGTTGAGGACAAATGACTGGAGGTCTGCATCGGGAGGGGTGAGACTGCTGGCCACCCCCCCACCACACACACAGGTGATGAGTCGCAGGAGAGTTGAACCTGCAAACGAATCTGCATCCATGGCCCCCTGTCCCATGAGGTTTGAAGGTGGCCCACCACCATCGCTTCATAGATCCGGGTGTACTGAAGTGCGGTGAGCAAAGTCCCCTCGGCTGAGATTACACTCTGTACCCAATGGCTTTGAACCCTACATGAGATACTATACAAAATCACATAGGAATAGAAAGCCATAAAACACAGCAGTGAGTAGGGAAACCAAATGAGAAAAAACCCACCAACTGCAATCAAGAAAGAACCTCACAGTCAGTGCAGCGTGCTGTGGTGACATCACAGCTTACATCACAGCTTACATCACAGCTGCTAGAGACGTGGTGGAGAGCAGCAGATTCTACAGCAGGCATGTCGGGGCAACTGACAACTGTCCTCGGGGAAAAGCCAGGGCATTTTCACGGTAGAGGAAAGACAATCCCACTTTGAGATCAGAGGTTTGTGTCAGCTGAGTGCTACTCCCTGTGTCTTGGTTGTGAAGCATTGTTGTCACTCCTGTGTTACATGACAAATCTACAATTACAAATCCTCTGCTTTTGCCTCAAGATAAGACAATAGGGCAGTCTGAGCACCGTTCTCCCTCACTTCCACAGCCCAACAGGGTGACGGTGGTGCAATCTATTTGCAGGTCTATCCTGCCACTGTCCTAGAGTTCGTTCATCCCTGGGGCTGGTGGTGCTAATTAAAGTGCTTTTGTTTGTTTTTTTATGCAGAGGCCATCCATTGGATCCATTGAATTAATTGTCCATCTCTGCTCAAACAGGTGGGCGTATACAGATGAGAAAGAAAGCTAAATGCCTTACAATGCGACTAAACACACACCCAGCCTACATTTTCTCCAGGGACTGTATTGCTTCTGTTATTCCCGGAAGATATGCTTGGTCGGGAAAACTAGGGCTGGGCTTTGGGGATCAATCTGGGATTTCTCTCAGTCGCTGTCTGAAACCTCTATCAACAGAAATGTACAAAATCTCTGTTGTAAGAGCCAGGGAAACACACGCAGGGATTTACAATATGTATGTGTGTAGGCAGTGGCAAGGTAATATTTTGGGCCAAGTTAGGGGCAGTGCGAAACAACAGTGGAAAAACAACAACAAAAATAAATCAGACTGAATACATGATTAATTATTTAAGTTACATGTATAATTAAACTTTTGCAGGCCTGTAAGTAATAGGAAATCTGAATCTCATTATAACCTTATCTATTTTTTATAAGTCTTTCCACATCTTATCCCCAAGTCTCGTCGGCTTCAGAGTCTTCCCACATGAAGAGGAAACTCTATCTTTGAACCGTCCTCTTATTTTACTTTCCTTCACTCTGGAAATCTCGCCGTGTCAATCCTGCTCCCAAGGGTCTCCAACGAGGCATTATCTCTACATCTGCCCAACCCTGTCCCCCCCACCCACAAAAAACATACCATGCTAATAAAGAGAATATGTTCTAACTGGAACCAACAGGTACAAATTAAATACCTATGTCTGATTAGAGAAGTCGTGCACTGGGACTATTTAGGGCAAATATTTTATTTTCTCATGGCTGAATTCTCTGATTAGTGAACAAATGTGGAACATACTGTTAATATAGGCTGATTTCCCAATGCATTTTGTCGATGTTTACGTCGATGTTGGTTTTATTCTATTCTCAGATGTACATGTAAAGAAAAAATAAAGGGAAGACATTCCAAACAAAAAAAAAACCATAAAGTACTACTATTACTAATCAACTAAATCTCTGTATTCAGCGCAGTGAAAACAGGAGGCTGGTACAGTGACATTGATGATTGCACAGGAGTTTAAGTCTGTTGCCAGATAAGCCCGAATACTGAAGCTTGCAGCGTGAAGGACTGCTATCACAGTTAATCTTGCCAGTAAACAACCAGGCAACTTTTAACACCCAAGCTTATTAAATATGATCCGTTTTCTTTTGCCCCTTTGAGCGACAGTACTCGACGTTTTTAATCCCTGTGCTTCTGATTGGACAACAGCCCAATCATGTGTCCGCACTGCTTCGATGGACCAGGACGGTTTTAGAAATACATGTCATGATTATTATTATAATGATGATGATGTTTATTTGTATTTTTTGTTTGTGTGTTGTTCGTGCAGCCGCAAAGGATTCAGGTTTTAAATGTCAAGCTCTCTTGTTGCCAACCCTAATGATGCCAGCCTCTCTGTCCTCGTTTCCATTCGCCACCCAGACAAGGTTTCACGCTTCTGACAGTGATGTTGTAGCAAATACCAGTTTTAATGCCGTAAATCCATAAAATACACTCTGGGAGCCCGAGGTGAAAGCAGCAGACTGCGGTGCAGATTAGCTCGACTGTCACACTGACTTATCACCGATCCCTACAAAGAAAGGGATGGAAAATAAAAAAGCAACAGCAACAGAATGAGAGACACCACCGACTGATAAATCAAGGAATCCGCATCCATTTACGCCAATACTTTTCCCCATGGAGAAGAAAAAAGAAAAGTCTTCAGGTTTGTAACAGCTAAATGTTTCATTAAGACCAAGATCTCTGCTTCTGTATCTATCGATCAGTCTGTCTCTCTCTCTCTCTGTACCTATCCCTTGACGGTATCCGTGTGTCTATCGACCTGTCCAATCTATCTCTCTCTTGCTCTCTGTATTTACACATATATCTGTCTGTCCATTATCTGTCTCACTCTATCTGTCAATCTCTGCACATGTACATACCCAGGCCACCACGTTTAGTGTAATGACTGCAGTCAGGAAAGACCCAGTGAACGCCCAGTGTAAACCTGACAGTTTGAAGGCCTGCACAGCACGTCACACTATACATACATCGAGCCAGCAAGATGTCTTTCGTATCCTCAGTGGAAGAAGCGTTTAAGCTCTAACCTGACTAACCTTCAGTCTCCTTTGCCTCGGGATCCCCCGGCTGAAAAACTGAAGGGTTTATTTCAGTGGTGTGAACAGCAGCCTGTCTGAATGACTCTGTGTCTCAGCCCCTATTATAGCAGCTACATTTATTCTCATATTCCGGTTGCTTTAGTCATGTTCAATAGCAGGTATCTGCAAGAGCCACAGGCAGGAACAGGGCGAAGATCTCCAAGCAGGCTGATCCAAACTGGACTCAAGTTAACCATCGCACACTGCAACCTGACTTTCTAATTGCTGTTGATAATGGACTAAATTAAATATAACATAAAAATAATTACATAAATGCAAAAATAAACCGGATCCAGCACTGAGCCTTAGCTCCATTCTTGCCCTTTTTATTTGTTTCTCGTTTAGAGGCATTAAAAGTCTAATCTGCTTTCCGCTGTGCAATTATTCCCTGGTTCAGAAAAAGTTCAGCGGAGAACTCATTGAAATCTACTAGCATGCCTCCCTGTTCCTCTCTCTCACACACACACACACACACACACCCCACACACACATGCACAAACTCACACTGACACACACCCACACACACACACATACACACTGCCTTTCTCCACTGTCCCTGGGTGAGATCATCTTAAGGGGATATCCAGAGCCATCTCTTCCCATCAGTTCCCATCACATCAGATGGTTCCCACGTACCTGTTGTACTCACCTCCGCACGACTCCCTCCGCGCCCGCCTGTGTGCCTGCCTAGCCACTGCCTGAGACACTATCCTAACTAAATTCCAAAACTAAAAAGAGCAGAAAGAAATAAGTTAAAAAATGTTCAATAAACTAAGATAAACAAGGCCAATGTTTTTGTATGCTTTTCTGGTTAATCTACCAGGAGTAAAAAGCTGCCTGCTCCGAGGCACACCAGTCCCACACCATCCTCCTGTGTGTGTGTGTGTGTGTGTGTGTGTGCTCTCCATCCCCAGGTAAGGGAGGACAGTCACAGCCTTTCTTGCCAAGCCCTCCCCTCCACTGGATGGGATTAAAAGGAAAAGAAAGGAGAAAATTCCACCGGTGTTCCAGCACACAAAAAGCCTGGGCGAGGAGCACAGAGGCAGCGTTTGTGCCCGGCGTATCTCCTGCATGTCTGGGATATTTGAGGCGCTGGGGGGCCAGGTATTTGTCAGTCATTGCTCACTGTTTCTTCGCGGTTTCTCAGTCTGCGGCAACAAAGGCCCCATTGAGGTGACCTCTCTCTCCGCTCGGTGCGGGCACAAAGCTCTTTGTAGGGCTCTCCAGCAATGTGCTTTCAGGACTGGATTACTCCCCCCCTCCGCTCCCTGTTGAGCTACTGGGGGGTACGACAACAACAACACCACCGAAAATACAAAGAAAAACCGCAAGACAAAACAAAAACTGAACGCAGGCACTAATAGTACAAAATTAAAAAGAGACACGGAAAATGTCATGTCAATTTCGGCCCCCTCCGCCTTGTTTAAGATGCCCTTGTTTAACTTTTCCACACACTTTGCTGCTCCTCCTAATGACTGGATCGTGAAAAACAAAACATAAAAAACAACGGTCAAGATCTGAGGGAAATACAAGACTTTAGGGAAAAAAAAGATTGAAAAAACTCTGAACCCACTGAAGCGCTGTCCAAAACGGTCTCATGAATTGTGCAATTGAGGAATGAAAGGAAAATAAAACCAAAAAAACAGAAGTTTGACTTGAGGGACACCCAGACCTTGGCGATCTTTTCCCAGGTACAGTCTCATACAGGAAGACTCATTATTTTCACATCTGTCACATGGACTGGAACCATGTGGAGTAGGTGCTGGGGTTTCTGAAAAATCTTGCAGAAGAAGAAACCTTGTGAACCTCTAGCTTGATATTTTGTCTTTAGGAAGAACGCTCTACAGAAGCATGTGAAGTCACCTGACTCGACAGAAAAGGGATCCGGCATCCAAATGTTCGCTGATGTAATACAGACTGTAGCAGCCCTCCCCCCCCGACTCGGCCCCCTTATCATGCAATCTCAAGAGCGACTGAGCTCCCTTTGTTTTGGTTAAACACATTCCTTCTCTTCGTCTCCCAATTAGCAATATCTCTCCTAATTGCACAGATTAGTCCAAGCTGCGCATCACGCGAAGACCCGAGAGGCCGTCTGTGTGTGCAGAAGGGAGCTGTGGAAATGCACTGCTGACTTCAATCAAAGGGCGACGCGGCGAAGGCACGGCCAACCGAACGACACTCGCACAAAATAACGTTTTATGCGTTTATGCGAAACACTTTGAAGGCTAAATGGCTGACTTTGCAATTGCAATTATACCCGTGCTGTCAGAGAGGATGTTCTGTATGAGTATTAATCATTAATAATGGGGTTTTGCACAGCTCTCTCTGCCCTCCACACTACCTGCCAGCAATTCAGAGCCCCTCCCTTCTCTCTGTGTTGTGGTTTGGGTTTTACTCCTTCCTCCATCTCTTTTCCTTCTCTCATTCTCTCTCTCCCTAAAAGACTCCCAGATTAAAGTGGTATCTGAAGCTTCCAGGTTAATTGAAGCAGATTCTTTCTGATGTATCATCTCCATCACCATCAGACCATATCAATCTCCTGCTGGGTGAAGGCCTGTATATATTTATATCTATATATATATATATAAAATTCCCAGGCACCTACAGAACATGCTTACACACACACGCACACACATGCCCACCACACATTCGACACCACCCCTGCACACATGCTCCCTGATGCGCAGAAGGAAGACACGGGCTGCCAGGACTAAATTTAGCTCCCGTCGAAATGAGAGAGAGTGCATCGAGAGGAAAGTAGTAGTTTCAAAGGGTTTGCCTTGTTTTAGAGGCCCGACAATAGCCGAACACCAAAGAATATCTCCCCTTAAAATACATATCCTTTCAGTTCCACGGAGCCACATTCCAGCGCAGGTATACAATTGTGTTCTGCAGCAGCCCCGCTGAGAACATTTTTAATTGGATTATTTTCTCCCAGCAGCCCCTGCAGATGTCTGCCACAAAACCCCTGCATTGAAGACTGATCTCTTTGTTCTTAAAATAACTATAGAACTGGGTGTTTTACACACATATATATATATATATATATATATATATATATATATATATATATACACACACACACACACACATATATACATCTGGTTTCATAACTTGTACATACAGCAAAAATGGAGGCACGTATATTTGCGTTTGGAGCTCAGTTTCACACTTTAGTGTTAGTACACTGCTTAAACATGGTCGATTGAATTCCTGCATAGTTTTGTGAATGAATGAAAAGGTAGAAGTGGATATGTTTATTATATATTTTAAAAGGGTGTGTGTGTGTCTGTCGAGAAAGCTGACTCTGGAATTAAAGATTAGAGTTGGGTTACTGACTAATTTCCTGATGAAGAATACTCTGATGTGACCTGTCATTGCTGTGATCAGTTAAGGAAGGGTTGTGCCTCTGCCTTCAGTCTAGGTAACCTGGGTAATTCAGCGTTCTCTGGATTACGTTCTCCTATACAGGAAGCTGTCCCGTGGGAGAGGGCAGCTGGGAGTGCATTGTCACCCAGAATCACACAAGGTATCGCTGGGACTACTGTGGGGGTTGCAACACAAGTGGCTTACTAAGAGAGGTGTGGGAGTGCTGAGTCAAAAAAACTAGAGGAAGTACTACCTTCCTTTCACACACACACACACACACACACACACACAACACACTCATCAATGATGCTGCGTTACACACAGCCAGCCTTCCCTAAACCTCCGATGGATCTCTGCCGCCAGAACCAGCACTGGAGTGGCTCCACTTCCCATTAGCACGATTCCCTGCCTGCTCTTTGCTAAGCTGGACACCAACCCTGCGCGAGTACCCAACTGTCCCTGTGTGCGTTCTCCGCTGTCACATCCGATCAAGTCCTTTGCTGCTGGGTAACTTGCCTCACTGCCATGGACAAACACAAGGATAATTCAGCCCCGCTACAAACCTACAGATCCACCCTGGCGTTTTCTTTTTGTGTACAATCCCTGTCCCCTTCCAGCTTTCAACCCCTCTCACGTCTTGGATCCTGTTTTTGCTTTTGGCGCCATGCAGTGTGGCGGGTTTGTGGCTGTGCGGATCAGACAGGCGCTCGGAAGTGTGGCTGAGATGATGGTTCCAGTTCCAGGAGGGTGTGACCACACAGGCGACATGTGCGCTCTCCGATCTCAGGTCAGGGTTATCTTTGTGCTCAGGTTTGGCCCTTACCCACAATTCACTTTTTTTCCAAAGCAAAGGGCGCCAGCTTCACTCCACAGCCAGTGAGATATCTGCAGTGGTTTGTAGAAGCTGGATTAAGTTGAGGGCACTGTAGGCCTCCCAGCAAGACACCAGTCATTGCCACCAGCAAGGGTGTTCAAAGTTAAAATCTCCCTGAGTAATATGGATTTCTGGAAGAAATTGACCAGTGAATGTGATTTAAATCAATAAATCAGAGGAAATCAATTACAAATCCTCATTGCAGATTGGTGCAAATAAGGTCAAGCTGATCCTGTGCTACAAATACAAAAACGTCAAAAACAGCGGCAGGAGGAATATCTGAGATATGCCCAAGTTGGGCATTTGTTTGTGTGTTTGTGTTGCACCGTCCTGACAGTTGGGCAGGATTTTAACAAGAATGGACAATTACTGGTGCGAGGGAGAAGAGAAACCTGCTGTGTTTAGGGATTACCTACTACACTGAGCGCAGACATGAGAGTGATAATAATAATAGCCCATTGGATGTTGGAATTTCGAGTGACAGGATGTCTGGCGACCACACAATGAAACCAATCAGTCAGTTGTATTTCCATCTGGAGCCGTGTCTTTTTCAGGGTGGCACTTTGGATTTTTGCACCTCTCTAAAGGGGAGATGGAGTGGGTGGGGGCTCTGAGCTCTGTCTGGGAGAAACAGCACATCCTGCCAGGACAGAGTGATACTGCTACCTCACTAAGACAGGGAGACAGGCGCACAAAAATAGAGAACGAGAGAGAGCGAAGGGGAGCAGGAGAGGGAGGATGAGAGAGAGAGGTGGGGGCAGAGAGAGCGCGCCACCTTCCAGGCCACTGCTCTCGGCACAGACTCGCACCTCGCCTCTTGGTGTTTGCAGTCACAGCTCACAGGGCCCAGCGCGGAGATTACCTCAGGGACAGCTATTAGTGCCATACGTACACGGCTGTGAAATGGATTCTTCCTCCAATAATGGAGCTAATTAACTCCCAGGGCTTCATCAACCAGCACTCCCCTGTGACACATGATTGATCTTCCCCACGACTCGCCCCTCTCTCGGGGAGAGGACATACAGCTCACACACATGACCCACTAGGGGAAGGCTGCATGCGTCAGGGCGGCCCGCAAAGGGAATCCCCCCAAGAACATTCCTGATCTCACACTCTGAGCTTGTGTGTGTCTGTGTGTGTCAATATGTGTGTTTGTGTGTCTATAAATATAGATAGATATACACACACAGACACGTGTTAAGATATATATTCACAACAAAAAGGAAATGGATTTGAAATCTGACGCATCTAGATGGTAATACTCTTTTAATGTCTGGGAACAGCCACAATTTGTGAATTTCATTATTGAATATAAAATGTAATAAATCACGTACTTCCCCCAAATAGTGTTTAGTAGTGGACTGGTCAGGGACATAGTGTGATCAATATATACAACAAACAAACATATTTATAAAAATATATAAAAATACATATATATGTATTAATTTGATAAGGCGTCATCTCTTAGGTTTATGAATATAAACATGTATTGATAGTTATCAGTGAAAAAATAAATTGAAAAATAAAACGGGATGCACAGAAACCCCAAGGAAAGACGGCCTCCGCGTATTTTTTCATCGACAAATGTAGAATCATTTGTTTGGTATCGCTTGGTCTTCTGCATTACAGATATGTAGTTTTTGTGTACGTTCATTCGCTAAAGTAAGATGGCGCTGACGAATGGAAAACAACCATCTGAACCGTCTTGTTTAATGATAAAAATATATATTTACATATGTAAACAGACATTGCACTTACACTCCATGGTTTTCTAAAAGCACATAAGGACTAGGAGTTATATATTACATATTTGTATTTGGATATAGCCCACATTTTCAGAACACAATTGCGATGTCGGCGCTCTTGACTAACGTGGGCTCCTGTCATTGGCATTCCTTCAGCGGGGCGTATCGTGGAGCACGAACGAATTCCAACACAGCGCGTAATTTTAACGGTCGCTTAAAAAATTGTATTTTTGTTTCGGCTGTTTTTTTCCCCACGGGGAGAAATCGCTCCAGCCCGAGGGTCTCCAGGGATTGCGGCAGAACGCCTTTTCCTTTTTGTTTATTTCCTGAACTTGCCCCTTTGCATGAGGCGTTGTCTCTTTTTTCCCCGAGAGTTGCAGTCAATATGTCGTTACAGTTATAATGTACGTGGCCGCGTTGCACCCTTTTAAAAGATGATGGTCATTTTTAGGATCTGCCACTGCACTGGGGCAGCGTTGTGTCTGAAATTCCTTAAGTCCTTCCACCTGAGTTTACCAAGTTACCCATTATCTGCTGTCAGGAGCCTTATCTCAGTTTACAATCAAATCTAACTCCCTGCCCTGGGGGAAATTGATATATTGTGCCGCATAGGAGTGTGTGTGTGTGCGTGTCTATGCAATTCCTATGTACGCTTACACCTATATTATGGACAGAGCTAAAGCTCAGTCAAATCCCAGAGCCCAGACAGCTTGGGAGCTGTGTCCACCAAGCGACTGAATTTCATTCGGTGAATGTTTTGCAGCCATTTGTCACAGGAATGTCAGGATGCCGGTTGTTTGGGACCCGTAGGAGAAAAACAGAAACACAAAAGAAGGGACAAAAACAATAGACGCCACATGTCCACTTATGCCGAGCTGTACACGTTTGTCACAAAAACAAACTGCAACCTCGACAATCCAGCCCTGGAATACCTTTGCTGCTGTGCGCTCTCTCACACACATGCCCGTAGGTTCCCGGAGCTCCCTACCCATCGATACGAATGCAGATTGGCTGAATACACATACAGGGTATTTTCCCTCGTGTTCAGAAAAGCAAACGCGAATACCACGACAAACAGCGTAATCTACAGCATTTAAGAGCTCAACACTCACCTCGGCTTTCTTTCTCCCGGCTGTGAGCTGGCAGGAGAATCGCTTCCACTGTAGTGAGAGACAATGAGAGAGATGGAAAGCAGGAGAGAGGGACGGAGAGGGAGAGAGAGAGAGAGGGAGAGAGAGAGAAGAAGTAGAGTGCAAGGGAGCTGGAGAGGGTCTCAAGTAGGCAGCCAATCAATGTGTAAATCAGCAAAGCCGGCCTGACGAAAAACGTTGCTTTGGATTAGCAATCAGCAGCTTTCACAGGGGCAGGAGAAGGGGGAAAAAAAGGAAAAGAAAGTGCGGTCCCTGAATAAAAACATTTAAAAAAGGGGAAAAAAAGAGAAAGACCAGAAGGAAAAGAATGGGGGGGGAAAGACCCCAAGCCCTGGCTCAAGCCAAGTCTGTCACTGTCTCTCTCTCACTCTCTCTTTTTTAATCAAAGTCCTTCTTTTCACTCCACACTTGGCAGCCTGCCCTCCCTCAGACTCACAGAAAAGGGGGGGGGGGTGAAAGGATTACGACTAGTGTTTCTCCCCTTCTGTTGAGACCCAGCTTGCGAGTTGGGATAAGTAGGCAGCGGTTATTGGAGGTACTTGGTATGTGTCACTATGGCTCACAAAGATTCAGATTTTTTTTTCTCTCGTTCTTTTCTTTTTATTCTTCTGCTTCTTCGCTTTTGTCCTGCTGCTGGAACTCCTGTTTTCTTTTTCTTAATCTCTCCTTTTAGGCTGCTCTCTGTGCTTTACCAACCCGTGTTGATCGTGTCGCTCAACCAGAAGCCATCCTTTACTCTCCCCTGTCCACACCTTTCTGAATTCGTGCTTCGAGATCCCTTCTTCCTTCTTTGAAGCAGAAACACAAAAATAAACAATATAACTAAGGAAATGACAACAGATAGGACTGCCGTACGCAGAAGTGAGCCTCCGGCCAGTCCGTAGAGATCCACCTCTCTATAAACTCTTCTAAAGTAGCACCAGGTGTCTTGTATGCAATCAATGCAATTAATAAATCTGTCTGTGGGGGTTACGGTGGACAGGCAGACTCGGGATCCAATTATTCGGTCTCCAAAGCAGAAAGAAAGAAAGAAAGAAAAGAGGGAAAAAAAGTTCTTTGAATCTTCTTGAAGGGGAATTAATTAGATTGAAAGTGGTTTCAGGTCCGCAGTTCTCAGAATTGTTAGCAATTAGCTTCCAGTTTTTCTCCACAAGTTTTTTTCTCTCTTTTTTTTGCTTCTTTAGTGCAGATGGATAACAAAAAGTCCAAAATGAATTGAGCGCCACAGCTAACAGAACGGAATGTGGATTCTTTTCTGAGTTTTCCTGTGTCCTTCTCTCTCGCTAGCTCTTAATCCTTCTGTTTCCAGCCGAGGGGAGCTGATGCCACTGAGCTCAGAGAGTTAGGAAACAAAATCACAGGTGTCCTCGCTCGCCCGGCTCCACAGTGCGAAGTGTCTTCTCCTCTTCATCTCTCCAGTCTGACCATTATTCATTTCTTTCTTTGTTTTTTTCCCTCTCTCTGAAGCCAGAGAAAGTGAGTGGGATATTGGGGTGTGGGAAAGCGAAAGGGGGGGAAGAAGAAGAGAGAGAGAGAGAGAGAAAAGAAGACAGAGGAGGTAGAAAGAAAGAGAAGGAAAAAAAGACCAGAGAGGAATGTGGGGTGGAGATGTTGATAATGGTTGTGGTGGGGGGGAGAGGAGGAGGAGGAGGAGGAGGAGGAGGAGGAGAAAAAGAGGATGGGGAGGTAGGGAGAGGACGGGGGGGGGTTGCTCCCTCACTCGTCTCATCCCACACCACCTCTGGTGAAAGAGAAGATAATAAAAAAAGAGATGGAAAAGGAGTTGAGGCAAAGGAAGAATGAGAGTGGTGGTGGTGGTGGTGATTCAGCTGGCCTCCTTCTTCCTCTGCTCGCTCGCTCGCTCTCCTCCTCCCTCCCTCTCGCTCTCCCGCTCTGAGTAAAGCTATAACTGCATCAGCACCTAGAGAGCTCTCTCTCTCTCTCTCCCTCTCTCTCGCTCACTCACTCTAGCACTCTCTCTATCTCTTGCTAGCCGAACCCCCCTTCTTCGATCCCAGTCCAGCTCTCTCTCTCTCTCTCTCTCTCTCTATCTATCCCTCACACACACACACACACACACACAAATACACACACTCACTTCATTACTATTCACTGGTTCTCACTACGACATGCATAGCTAGCCGACACACTCACTTACTGCCTGGAGAGAGGCAGAGAGAGAGAGAGAGAGAGAGAGAGAGAGAGACAGGCAGAATGGTAATGCATGGAGCAAGTGCGCTCAGAAGAAGAGGCAAATGTCTTCTCTCTCCGTCTCTTTTTTGTGTCCATCTGTCCATAAGTCCAGTGGTCAGCTGCACCCAGCCCCCCGTATCCGTCCCCCAGCACACACGATGGGGGCCAGTGTTCTAATGCGCTGAAAGGATGCGACAGATAATCATGTTTCACAGCGAGGTGCTACACTCTCCACGCTGTATGTCAACGGCTGCGTTGGCCCTTGGGATCAACGCTTTATCACGACGCTTCCAAGAGTAGCATCCGGGTTTTACACAAGAGGGAATAATTGCCATTTATACAAAGCAAGCCTAAATGATCGCACTGGAGCCTTTAGACTTGGTCCCTTCTTTCTTTCTTTTTTCTTTCTTCCGCATTACATGGGCACTGAATCTCTCCCCTGGTCTTTCTGTACTGCAGATTCACAATATTCCCCCACCCCTCTTCTCTCGGGGGAACTGGAGTAAAACACGGGTCCATCATTTTTGGGGGGAAACCAAAAACCAAAATCAGAATACGACTTTCCAGCACCAACTGTAACCTGAGAGCTCCTTCAAACTAGCCAGGGCCGCTTCAAACTAAAGTGCATAAATAATAATAAAGCACAGCCGGAGCCTCATTAGGCCTGCAGTCGTCAGATAATAACAAAGTCAGATTTTCTGTTCTAGGCGTGGGAGTGTTTTTCACGTTCGCGATCGCTGGTGCTGTGAAATCCCATCACATCAGCAGACAGACTCGGCGGCTCTGAGAGGAAATCCCCTCATCGGCAGCACCTCCTGCTTTATTCCTTTCTCTATCCCTGCTCCATTCTATCTCATTTTGTCTTCTTAATAAATCGCTCTTGTACCCCTTCAAAGGAGTATCCAGGGAGGAAAAATGTCAACCGCGGGGCGGCTTCTGGAGCGGCATTGAACTCATCGCAGGGGCCGTCCGACTCTTGTCACAGGGGGCCCGTGACCTTTAACCCACTGTTATCGTGCCGGGTAAATATTTTTTTCTCTCGCATTGTTGTTAGGTGCCTCTGATGAGGCGAGGACAACATTTAAAAAAACGCAGTGAACACCCCATAAAATCTTAACTGGATCCTAATCTTCATCCTCCTATTAGAAGCAACTCAACAAGAGACCTCTTAAGGCATTTGGACACATTGCCATTTAAAATAATTTAAGGTTGGGCTCTAGAACCTCCCTCCATCGGTCTGTCCATTTTCAATAACCGCTACGTCCAGGCCAGGGCCACAGCGGCTCCAGAGCACAGTCGCTCACCGTTTCACTACAGATGTGGACGTAGAGCAGTGAGTGTCAGTAGCGATTGTTATAGGAAATTCTGCTCCGCTGTTCTTTAAATTCTTACGTCCTCGAAAGTTTTAACCGCACTTGAATATTGTATTGTACTCTCTCTCGCCCTCTCTCTCTCTCTTTTAATATGACTTCATGCATCCAACACGAAGCACAAGCGATGAGCAAGGCAGTGGGAAGACTCAGCCTTGAAAATGCCAGACAAGATTAGAAATAATAAAATAATCAAGAATATAATAATAGTAATAATAGTAGTAATAAAGATGCCAGGAAATAATACAGTAGAAATGGCAGGAGGGAAACTGAAGGCTGTTAGACTCAGCCGGCCCCGCAGGGCACTGTGCCTCCGAGCGTTGCGCTACTGAGACCCCACGGCTCCTGCGCTCAGCGGCCGAGTGAAACGAAACTCCTGCGCAACTGAACTTGTCACTTCAATACAAATGCGGGCGTTGCACTTCCTGTTTTACAGCTGTATCTGTAGCGCATTTATATATGCATACCGTATAGAAGCACAGGGGATACCTGGGATTAGTGGTTCATGGATTTTCTGCCCGAGAAAATATCCCTCCGAGTTTCAGGAGCGGCAGATTCAAACGCCAGCCTGTGTTCGTAGGCGGGTTCACATGACAGAGGCGGTGGCGTCGTGATTTCTGTGAAGGGGCACAGCTGGATTACATTTACAACTATTTGATTGGTTGATACTCTATCAATTAAGGAATTCCTGTTTGGGGATGTTGTTGCGTTCAAACAAATACCGAACATTTAAATCTGTATCCAGCCTTAACCACCTTAAGTAAGTCGCAGCGGGACCTCAACTGTCATGACTTATTTACCAGCATGTAAACACAGCCAAAGAGGAACGTCTCCGGCTGCCTGCTGTCTTCTGACTTTGCTGTGAGCCGTACGGGGGGCGATTACAGCCCGGGCTTTTGTTGTTACTAAGTGCCTTGGGATGGTATTGTTTCAGACACCATTCAGTAACACTTAGTATCCACCCCAGCACATTTAAACCACGGGGAGGAATATCAAATAAATAGCACCGTCTGAATAAACATGAGTTGGTTGCGAGATCTTGCGAGGCGATTGCACAGCTGGGAGTGGCACCACTTTCACAGGTAATGAAGTAACAGGAAGTCTGCACCTGTATATACATTCAGCAGGAGACCGTGAGTGAGTGTCAAGTTTCATGCATGTCTGTCTGTGGGCATGTGTGTGAGAGAGAGAGACAGAGAGAGGCAGGGGATGGTACAAAAATACACCAGGACTCTTTTCAACCCAGAGAAACCCTGTCCCAGTATGTTCAATGCCTTTCACTAGGGGGTTGGGTCAGGAGGGGGCTGGAGGTCATCACATTTTCTCTGTTTAAAATCCCCCTCCCCCAATCCCTCCTCACGCAGGTCTTGTTTTTCTGTTGCGTTCAGTTTTATTTCACCCGGGTCCCCCGTGGTGAGCAGCTCCGGGCCCCCGCGCCGTATTTCTCTATTCCCTCTTGCCGTGGGATTAGTGTGGTATCAGGATGCGCTCCGCAGCCCCGGCAGAGCGCAGGCCGGAGCAATCCATCTCCATTACTATCAGCGAAATTAGATCTGTCACCCTGGACCATGAAATTAATGAATATTTCACCTCGCTCTCCAGGGAGAGGGCAGGGATGCATTAACACTCACTGAGCTGTTTAAGATGCTCTGTCCCCGTGGCAACAGCATCCGGACCACCTCTGCTGTTCCATCGGAAGAAGGGGCCCTTGTTTGGAGGGATTGCTCCGCAATCGCCTCAGTGAAGCTGCGGCGGAGGAGCTGGCTCAGGGCTCAGCCTGTTACACGGCCAGTGTTCAAACCCAGACCCAAAGCCAACACTGTCTGAACACAGAGGCTCCCAACTGCATTCACTTCCTCCCCTTCCCCCACTCATACACACACACATTCACACTCACACACACATACACACACATACACGCTTTGGACATTTAACGGCCAATTATCTGATCATTAGCGCCGCCGCTCCGGCTGTTAGAACGAGATAACCGAGCCGCACGCTTCCTCCCTTCCCTTCGCTGCCGGTCCCCCGGGAGCCGAGCGCGGTCCTCTGCAGTCTGCTGTTGTTCTTGAGACGCATTTCAGTGCAGCCCTTTATACAGCTGTGCTACGGTGGCACCAGATGTTTGGTTTGTGGCCGAGTGGTGAATCAATGGCGGAAGACGCTGTCCTAAATAGCTCTGTATAAATATGTATATTGTAGTATATTATAAATCTACTTCAAAGCCACATTCATATTCTCCCTCCCGATTTGGCTACAGATGTGACATCGAGACAGACGGGGTGACAGGGCTCAGTGTGTGTCTGTTCGCTGACGATTCTCTCCTTTACTTGGAACAGAGTTTAACCCCCCACCCGGGTCGGCCAGTGACACCAGTCCTCCTGTGTGGCCTCCAGTCTGCGAGTTACCAGAGGCTTCACATATCAAGTGTCAGGAAAATAACCAACAGGGCCAGACGAACAAGCTAAGAAAGAGAGAGTGAAAGAGAGAGAGAGACGGAGAGAGAGGGAAAAAGAAAGATGAGGGGAGTGGAGAGGGAGAGACCGTGAAAGAGTGGTTGAGAGACTAAAAGAAAGCTAGAGAGAGAGGGAAATAGAGTGCGAGAGAGAGAGTGAGAGCAAGAGAGGAGAGAGAGTGAAAAAGAGACGAGAGAGAGAAGTGAAAGCGAGCTAGAGAGCTAGGGAGAGAGGGGGGAGTGGAGAGGGAGAGAACAGGTGTTGTTGTTGATGAGCTTCTCTGATTCTCCTCTGTTCCCCCCACCCTCGCCCGCCGCCTTCCTATTTTTGGCGCAGTCCAGGCAGCGCTCTCCCCCCGCTCACAGGAGGGGCACAATCTCCCGGCTGCTGGGGGCAGGCAGACCAGAGACCCCAGGAGCGAGATCTGTAGGGGCCAAGATCGACATCCACACACAAGCCGGGGAAGATTTAAATTCATCGCCTTCGTATCTCAAACAGTGGACTTTCAGCCCCGAAAACTAAACCCTGATGAAATTGCAATCTGATACAATTCTGTTTTTTTTTTGTTTTTTTGTTTTTTTAGAAAACTTGCTCACTGAGAGGATGAAGGATGAAATTGGGTGGTTTCTGTTGCAGCGCTCCGGACAGGAGGTAACTTTATTTGTTTTGGGTTTTTTCAGCACAAAAGAGCAGCTGCATAAAATATACCTCCCCTTCAACCCCCCCCCGAACGGGAGATTGAGTGCAGACACACACACACACACACACACACACACACACACACACACACACACACTCACACAAAAACTGGCAGCAACAGCAAGAAGCAATTAGTGATCTTAACAAAGACGGTCGTTTGTCTTCTCGGGGGGCAAAAGGAGCAGGAGATTAAAAAAGAAAAACCCATCAAGGTGCGTGTCACTTTGTGTTTGGACATCAAACACTCAGTCTAAATGGAGAATCAGATAAACCCAATGAGTATTTAGCAACAGAGGAATTGTACACAATCTTAATCTGGAGTCAGTTAATTAGAGGGGGGAATGGGGGGGGGTGGGCAGACACTATTTCAAGGAGCTGTGGAGCGGCTCTGCAGGGGAGGGGCTAACGTTCGATCAGCACCTGACCCTGACTGCGACTATTCCACGATTCATTAGAGAACATGTTTTTGTTTTTCTCACGTTTCATTGGCTTTACCCAGAAGACCTTTTAAAAAATACAAATAAAAATCCCCCACTAAGACACTAAACATGGCACAGTCTCCGTCCTCTTCTCTGCAGTCAGGTTTTTCACATAATTGCAAAGAAGAATAAACACACATGATATCGATTTCATGAACTGATAAACAAATTCTCTGCATGCTCATTAATGAGGACTGACAGTTTGTTATCGGCCTGATGGAAGCGGCTCATTCCTGGCATGATACGTGAACGAGCGCAGACAGAATTACCACCCGTGTCCTGCAGCTGCTCACGGGACAGATCTCCCATATCAAAACCGAAATAAAGGAGACCTCCAGCGGACTAATTCATATCGGCATACAGAGAGACGGTGGGAGGGCGGGGCTGCCCAGCCTCATTCCTGGAGTCCTGCAGCTCAGACACTAATTGGATATTTGACAATATTAATATGTGTTAAATACCATTCCTGGAATCATTGGAAATCTTGGCTAGGGGTGACTTGACTTAATCTGATAATTTAGGCCTCAGATATGAGAACAAAACAAAACTCCTTCAAGGGAAGACACTGCCCCTACCCACTGCCCACTGCACCTGCCCACCTGAAATCTCAGAAGGAAGGGATGTCAGACTCCAGTCCTTGGGGGCCGCAGTGTCTGTTGGTTTTCGTTCCAACAGGAGCTCCCAATTACTTAATTAATGTCGTTATTTACTCAGGTGGGCTTATCTAAAACTGTCATATTTAATTTTTATAGCCGATACCTTACAATTTGTTAATTAGTCAAAACACTGAACCCACAGAACATTTCAGAGTCTGGAGAGAGGTGTTCAATTCATCCAGCTAATTGTTTAATTAGACCAATTAAGGAGCCAAGAGCTGGGCTGGAATGAAACCCAGCAGACGATGCGGCCCCCCAGGAGTGGAGTCTGACAACCCTGGTCTATACCCATTTCCTACAGGAGAACTGAATCAAAGAGCTGGATCTCGAAACCTTCTCCTGCAGACACCCACCAGGGAGGGAGAGAGAGAGAGAGACATCGAGACATACAGAGTGAGAAAGAGACAGAGAGAGTGAGAAAGAGATAGAGAGGGAGACTGAAAAAGAGACAGAGAGAGTGAGAAAGATGGAAAGCAACAATAACCACAACTCCCCCCCCGGGTTTGAAGAGCTAGAGAACCAGACCACACAGAAAGATTTTCTCCCAGCTTCAGATCAATAGTGCTGGCGAGCTTCTCTCCGCAGCGGGCCGCCCCCCGAGCAGACATGACAGGGGAAGTGTAAAGGTGAAACACGGGGCTGCTTTGGTGGTGACAGCTCCAATTAAACAACTACCCAAACACCCATCCCCCCGACACACACACACACACACACACACACACAGCCACCCGCTGCCACCGTCACCTCCGGCGTCCTGCTCTTCCCGCGGCAGCTCTCTGGGAGATTAATATTCACCCGTGCGGTCTGGCCTGGCTGTGAGTCAGGGGCTCTGACTAAATGCTGGCTGAATGTCAAGCGATGAAGAGGAGACGAGGGGGAGGCTTCTCGACCCCCCTCAGCCCCAGCCACCCGCATCAATGACAGCGCCGAGATGACGTGTCAGTGGTCCCAAATGTCAGCAGGCTTTGTGATAAACAGAGAAGGGGGGAGGTGTGTGTGTGTGTGTGTGTGCATGAGTATGCGTGTGTGTGCGTGAGTGTGTGTGGGGGTTTACAGGTTACACACTCCTGATGCATCTTCCCCTGCAAGGTCTGCTCACTGTGAACACAGACGGAGACACTGTCGACTCGCCACAGTACGAGTCCAACACTTGTGTCCAATTACTGATATCTGTGTTTCTAAGCTACGCGTGTGACGATCTCTCCTCAGTGGGTTGTCGGCTGTCTGTCTGTCAGTAGTGTATGGATGGTAAATCGTAGCTGTGCTTGTGGGGGGGCGGGGTTCAGCATGTTCACAACCACGTGTCAAGAGCACCGATTACTAAAGAAGTCATTTTTAGTGCTCGTGTCTTGTGCTCCATGTGCTCTGTTGTGGCGTAATCACCCACTTTCTGTTTGACCGCTGTGCACGACGGGCAGCGCTTGTATGGTGCCTTGGCAGCTCAAAATGCCTTCATGTTTATTTTACATGTGACTCATAAGAACATAGAAACAGAAAGAACAAGATAAGGACACACATAATGGTGCCAGATGATCCCTGAGTCTCAATGTCATGCATGAGGCCAGGGACAGGTGGTGCCACTCTCCTGCCACTCTGAGTGTAAAGGGGTAAACTGGTGTGTAAACTTGTGCTTTCGCTCCCCGGGTACCAACTCCTCTGCCACATGTAGAATGCTGCCACCTGCTAAACTGCAACAGAAGCTAGCAGGATGGGCAATTCCCCGCTGAGATGAGAAAAAACTAAACAGAAGCACATCTGGAAACTTGAAGCATCTGCAGACGTGCCAGACCGTCAACTGAGGGAGAGGGATACTGCGCTGCTCGGGGCCTGGAGGAGACACACAGTGCGTGTTCAGGGCACGGCCATCGGGAGCGCGCCGTCAGCGTGGCTTCAGTAGCGCCTCCCAGAGAGCTGGAACAGCTGCTGATGAAAAACGATAGTGAGAGCACCGAGCGAAGCGTGTCCGAGGTCGGGCCTGCAGGGTCACACGGACTCGAGTTCCAGCTGGAGTTCTTGAGCTACTACGTTAATGTAATTATTTTCTCGGTTAGAATTATGTAGGATTTTGATTTATTTATGATGTGTTACAGCTGTTTGCTTACCTGCTGACTCCACATGCAGTACCACAGCTGCGGAGACGGGGGAGAAGTGTGGACTCACAGACCCTGTAACCTGCTCTGGGTTCAGGGCTGTGTTTTCAAGAGTATCTGCATTGAAAGACAGCGGTGAAATTTGACTCCCACTGCAAAGTGCTAACGAGTCTCTCTCTAGGTTTGCTTCGTAGCCGCAGCCTCCGATTAGAGGACAATCCTCACCTGGTGGCAGATATTTCATGGTCCTGACCTTTCATTTAGTAGGGGTATACTTCCACTGAGACACAGACACAACATTATGTTCTGCTTTGCCTTGTAAAATCCCAGATGGATTCTTAATTATTATTGATTACCCTGCAAGGCAATGGGAATACATTCCTGAAATATATATAAACATACACATATCTGACACACAATATCAATCCTTGTATTATCCCCGTTCGCTTCTGATAGCAAACCCATGTTCCTCGTCTTTCGAAAATAACTCATGTTCTTCTTCTGGCTTCAGAGGTGCACAGTGTGCAGGAAGATCTTAATTGGGATGTCGTTTGTATTGCGGTTTGAAATCTGAGAGAATTCTTGAGAAGCACAGATGACAGGTTTGGTACGATTTCGTCAGGGTTGTAAAGCAACTCTGATCTGCCATCTAGTGGCCCATAGTGACCATGACAGCAGGATACTGATGCTGAAGAATGTGGCAGTGTCCCCTTTCTGTCCCCGCCTGTCTTGATTCCCGTGCACCTGACACACAATAGGAGCTCCGCCCTCGATTAGGCGATGTGTCTGACAAACTTCATGGAACAGCACTTTCTTCACACACACAACGCCACACAGCTAATAATGCAGCCGTACGCACGATTCCTGTGAGCCTGCCTGAAGTATTTTTCCCTCCTTCCCGTCAAAGACTCTAGTCTAGAACTATGTGACCTGAAAATGAGTGATCCCCCGGGGCTATTAAACTCAAATCCACTTTGCTGTTATTACCATAACCATCCTGTGGGATTGCAAATGTGAGAATCATCAGCCCTTAGTTGGAATTTTTATCCGCTTTTTTCTTTCTTGTTTTTAATTCCTCAGAGCCTCTACCAGGTCAGCAAAAGCTACGACAAGATATAATCAGACAGGAATGCCAAGGGGAACCAACTGGAATTTCAAACATCTTCCACCGGGAGGGGTTTAAAGGACAAGTCCAGCGCACAGGAAGTGTGAAGCTCTACGCCGAACAGGAAGTGTGAAGCTCTACACCGAGGCAAGGCAAAGCATCCGGGACACTTCTCTGTAGGAATCGGTGCTTCAGAGAGAGGGCACTACCCTGCCCTTGCCCCTCGACCAGGCCCTGAACTGAAGACATGTCTCATCTCTGGCTTTTCCCTTTTACCCGTGTCCCTCATCGCTCCAACCCTCACCCTGTTCTCCAGCTGCAGACCAGTTTCCCAGGATCCCGTCCCGTCTTTCAGTTTGACCTGTTTACTCGGTTCTCCCAGTTACAGACAGCGTTCCCGTGTCAGCAGAATTCACCACATAACTATGTCTGAAAGCCCTGATACAGGCCCTGTCACCTTCCCTTTTATTTGTAGCTGAAACCTGTTCTTCACTGTTGTACTGCATGGATCCACATTGCCTAAAGCATTCTCATACAATGCTAACAACTCAGACGCACTTTATAAAAACAAAAATTAAGTTATTGATTGATTGATTCATTCATTCATTGATTGATTGAATAGGCATATTACGACACTGGTCTGAGCAAACAGGCTAGTGACAACACTGCCCTCTGGTGTCCCTGTGTGGGACTGCACATGGGTGACGTAATGCACCGGTATACTGCAAGACAAAGCACAGGAGAAAGAGGGGCTTTTGAGATGTTCTCTGATGCCTGAGGCGCATCATGGGTTAATGCGATTGTAACGCAGCTTGTATTGCAGCTCTGTGTTTCATCTTAAAGACTGTGAAACACTGGCAGCGATTATACTGTGTGGACTCGATGGTGGAGGGATTTCACTCGCATGTTTATCTCTCCAGTTATCCTGGATGCTGTCGTGCTGCAGTTGAACTGGAACCCGTGTTCCCCGCATGGCTTCCACGCATCATTTTCATTTCCCTCCCTTGATATCTGAGCTGTCAAGGAGGAAGCAGTCCCTCCCCCACATTTCGTGAGCAACAGGAACACGGCACCGCCTGCCGCTGATCTGTGAGCAGAGCGACGTTATAAATATCTACCACAGCTCCCAGACCTGATTGAAAACCGACTGAGCCAAAGCGTCGGCCCTCACATTGGGCCCCGGGGAGCTCTGGCCCCGCAGGGTTTCACATTTCTCACAGGGGATTTAATACCCACGAGTGGCCAAGGACGTGGAAAATAGCAATTTTAGGCAAACTGATAATCCAGTCAATTAAGCCACCTGTATCACAGGTCAGAACGCAACGAGGAAAGCCCTGCAGGGCCGGGGCTGAGCTGCGCTGGAGTCTTGAAAGCCAGCTGCAGGATCGACTGGCGGTTCCAGCTGGGGATCAGGCGGTTGTAGGGCCTACAATGGGAAAGGCTGCCCTGTAGTCCCTGGTGTGCATGGTCTTGTCTATTACAGCACTGGTAAAACATAACCTACTGGTACATTACTTACTTACTACTGAGTAATTTAGTAACACTTTGCATTAAAACTAAGTAAAGACATTAGGGTGATGTTTTGGCTCAGGCTAGGGTTAGGATTAGAGTCCCCAGTAACGTTAGGGTTTGCGTCAGGTTCGGGTTGCATCTCTACTGAACTAACTGTATTCAGGTATATATTTGTTACAGCCTGGCTGGAAATGTTGGTGTTGGCTGGGGTTGGGGCTCCGGCTGTTGTGAGGGACTAAAATGTTTTTTTTGTGTGAAAAGTCTCTCCTTTTTGCACTGAAAGGCAGTATCCCAGTTCAGAAGAAAGATTACTAAGGTAATTAAGGCTCATCCCTGCATGCAGAAAATATTTCAAAGCATAAGCTGAACAGTTAACCTATTGATGAAATGCAATAAGACTCAGCAAGTGAAATTCAAATATTCTGCAAAACACCAATCGTTATTTATTTCTGCCACAGCACAGCAGTTGGGAAACACTTGTGCAGTGCAGTATAGTGTGGTATAGTGTAGTGTTTCCCAGCAGCAAAGGAGTCTTCCAGCCTGCCACCCCCCCCCCCCCCCGGCCCTCTCTGAGCCTGTCAATCACTGGTTCATTAGTATGCTTGCAATTCCTATTGTGTAACAGGTGCACTGCTGTTTCTCTCTCTCTCTTTATCACTCTCTGCCTTTCTCTCTCTGCTTTCAGGCCTTTTATCTCCTGAGCTCTGCTAAGATGATCTGGTGCGCTTCATTCATTTCAAAGAGCTGATCGGAGAGAATAAAAACAGAGATAAATCACAGAGGTGTAAATGTAATGAGAAAAGAGGCAGGAGGATTTCATGCTAAACAGGCACAACAACCACAACATACTCAGGCAAAGGGCCCTGACAGTTTCCAGTCAAACACAGAGCAGAGATGCCATTGACACACGATCGTGATTTGTCACAAATTCAGCCTTCACGGGCAAGTCCAACGGATTCATATCCAGAGATTCAGAAATACTGCAGCCACTCCAGTAAGTGCATTAAGTCCCGAGAGGCAGAGACTTGTGAATGGAGGTGCAGAGCTGGTGTCCGCTGCGGTCCGTCATGATTATCTTTAGAACATTTTAAAAAACAGCAGAAGAAAAGCCATGAAACATTTGGCAGCATCTTGGATGCAGCCTTTGAAAGTCAGTGAAAAATAAAAGATACAAGGTGGTTGGTTCTCAAAGTGAGAAAATCAAGACGTGATTCCAAATTCCCTGCAGCGCTCTCTTATATATATATCGATAATGTTGGAACATTGCTATGAAAAACATAATTACACCTACTGTACAACCTCCCCCTGCTGTCATTAACCCTGCCTCAGTGAGAACCGCCTCATGCTCACATTATGTAATATTTCATACCCACTACAATATGAAACAGCAGAGGCAAAATAAGCTTTGAAAGCCATCAGACTCCGGCCTTTTGGCTCTCGCAGACCTACAGAAATCCCACAAAAGCTGCTGTTACGTAAAGCACAGAGGCGGCCCCAGTCCAACGTAAACCGGGGATGGCAGGAACAGGAAGTGATTGGGTTTAGGGTCTAATTACTCAGTGATGTGATTAATGACAACACCACCAGCAAAAAGGTCATCATAGATAACAGCCTGTTAGCAGACATTTAAAATACTGTAATCCGTGTTGACATTCACATTGATGAGGCAGGGTGAGTTAATAGTATCTATTACTCTAGCAGTGCCATGCCAAGGACGTTCTGGACGGCTATCGAGACGCCAGTCCCCTCCCTCCTAAAAACCCTGAAACCCCGTCAATCCTTTGCTTGCTTTCAAAAAGAGGAGAAACTGCTGTGGTGAACACTGCAGTGCTGGGAGATAAAAAATGATTATCCACTGAAACATTGTCTAGATGACTGTAAAAAAATAAACGTGTATTTAACAGATGTGCTGTGTTCTGGCTTAGATTTCCAAGAATGGCAGCTGTAAATATACGTCATGTACCTACTACTAGAAATACCACAGGGATAGCACCTTCAATATCACTCCTTTTTGAGCCCATTCTTTAACTTTGACTTAACCCTAACTTTTCACCCTCTGGGAACTGTATTCAGAGAAGAATCATGCATATTTTATCAACAAGAACTGGGCTAAAGGGCAGGATATTTTTAAATCCTTGTTTATTTGCGGTCAGGGCAATATCAGACTTTGTATACAGTAGGAATGCAGGGTGTTTGACCTCAGACTTGGGGAAAGAATGCAGCAGATCTTACACAGACTAGAAGGAGTTCCACTGTGTGTGATAAGGCTGTTTAAGACACAGATCTGTTGTCTGGGGGACCTCCACTCCTACTCCATTGCGATGGCAAAAAGGGTTTGATTTTTGCAGTCACAATCAGCAGATGCCAGCGTTGTTTCATAAAACATGAGTAATCTCTTTTTCCCCTCAGAGGATGTGCTAAAATTGAGTTAGCACTTATACCACCCACTACATTTAGAAATCAAATCTCAGTACTCCCTCTCTCTCTGTCTCTCTCTCTAAATATATATAGCCATGTGTGAAAAGCTATCGAAGTATCTATAAATGTATCTTACACATGTAGGGGGCTTCATTTTGTGTAGTGCCACCCACAGGACACTTACACATTGTGTGGTGGAGACTATAGCACCTTATTGCTGATTCTGTGGGAGGGAGGCTCAGGATGTGGCTTTTCTAGGATACTTTAGCGAGGGTTGGCCGAGGAGATCCCAGACATGCTCCATGATGTTCCTATCCAGTGACGTGCCAGGCCGACCCTTAACCTTCACCTCAAACAGAGATGAAAACCTACCCAATGTCCAGTCTTATTCCTTGGCCAATCTCTCATCCTCAGCCCACCTCATCTGTGATCCTGACTGCCGACACCTCATGTCAAACCCAGCCACAATGTGCAAACCACCTCCTTCCTAGACCTACATCTGACGCTAATCCTGTGGCCATGAAAACCCTTAATCTCAACTGGATAATCCCCCCCACCTCAAAACCCCAAATCACTTTACGTGGCCAAGATATGCTATCTTCTTTTCGTAGCAAATTGCACCATTGTGTCTAGTCTGTGACATTAAATTATGAATTTGCCTAATTCCACCAAGGTCAAACTGATTATGAGAGCGAGGGACAGTCCAGCGCTCCGTTACGGTAAACGGACACTGTGCTGCATTGTCACAGGGAAACTCATAAACAGATCTTATGAAAACCCTAATTAGCGAGTGCAATCTCGTATAATCAAACTGTGCTTTTCTCCTGCTGAAAGAGACTTAAATAGCAGAGACCTGATGCAGCTGGAGGGAGTGAAACTGGTAAAATGCAATACAGTGAATACATCAATTCAGTAAATATATCTATCATACACCCAGATATACAGCACCCACAGTGGTGCGCTCCACTGCTGCAGTGTTGCTAATGTTGGTGCCGCTCCAGATTGTCCTGATTATAACATGAAGGGACTCCACAGTGGCTGAACGTACACACTGTTCACACGGACCTTCCCTCGCACCGTATCAATCACAACTGCTAATAAAAAGTCAGAAATGGCACCAGAGCAAACAAAACCCGGCACTAAAAACCCTTATCCTGTGAAACCTCTGTTTGCTCATTAAATATTAACCCACCTGTCGGCTCCAGCTCCATGAATAGATTTCCTTTTTTAAACACCCTTCAGTCACTGGATACCCTATCTTTCCTCAACCTTGAAGTGCGGTGGGGATGGGGGCATATTGGGGTGCTCCACAGGTCCTTTATGGCTATCCTTAAAACTGACCTGTTTACCAGGGTCACCTGTAGGACCAGAACTTGACCCGCAGGGCGTGGCGAGGTTTTCCGAAGTGATTTCCTTGCACTGTGAATTGACCTCTTATGTGGATCAAAATATATTTAGCCCTGAAATTGTTTGCACAGGTTTAAAAAAAGAACATGGCTTGACATTGATTATCCTAATTTCCAACTTGTTTATTTCGCAAGCTGCAATATATAAACGGTGTGTGTACAGCCCTGGCAATGACATTCATCCCAGTCCTGGCACACCACCAGCTTTGAAGCCACAATCACGGCACAACTGTTTCACTTACTAAACTAAACAAAAAAATAAATGTTCAAATAGAAGCCTAGATAAACTGAAAGGGATTGGGTGAAAGATGGGGTGCAGGTACACATTTTAGTGTTGGGCCTGTACTGTCTCTTAATTACACTGCAGTGTACCAAAACTCTCTGTCCCACAACTGGTGGCACACGGAGAAGTGTCAAACGCTCTGAGCATCAACTTACCTGAACCGTCCATTGTAAAACAAGAGACATCTGCTCAATTAATTTCCAATTGTCAAAAGTTGACAATATCTCATATTTTGCAAAAATGGCTACCAGGGACTTAATTTGCATAAAAACAAATCCAATAGCTGGAATAATGTCTATAATAATATATATCCTGATGCTGGCAGGGTTACAGATCACATCAGAGAACACGTTCTCACTGCCGTAACAGCACTGGTGAGTTTTCTGAAGGCATTCATTAAAATGCAGCATAGCTATGAGGGTTTATTGTAGGCATGTGAATTAAAATATATCACTGTGAATAAAAATAATGATGAATATAGCAACAACAGCTTTGGCTATGTAAAAAAAACATTCCAATTAAAAAGACAGTTGTTGAAAATGCTATTTTTAAGATTTATTTATTTGTTTTTTCTCTACCTCCCTGAATATATATTTCCCACATTCAGTTGCATTTCCACTCAATCAAAGCAGCAAGGACCATCCATGTTATCCCCCCCCGGCTCTCTTGTGAAGGTGCAGTTTAATTACAGACGGCTGGGATGAGGCGTACACCTGGCTTCGTCCTCACCGAGGGGCTGCAGAGTAATCAACACCCGAGCGCCATATGCTTCCCCGCTGACGGGGAGACAGAAGTTACAAGCGTCTGTGATCTGAGAAACCGAGCCTTTTCAGTTAACCTGAACACAGACATTTAAGGTAGCTCAGAAGAGACAGGCGCTTGGCGGGGGTGGATGCAGTGGGAAATTATTCCGAAACACATTCTGCCATCTTTTTCTTTTTCTTTTTTTTCACTCTCCACCATCTGCGGTGCGAGTCGGATTTGACGTTCAAAAGAATTAGGCGGGGATAAGAGGGACCCTTTTGGAGACTTCAACCAAATGCAAAGTCCACAGCCTCCACACAGCAGGGCCTGCCTGGGGGAAGGAAAAGGAAACCACAGCAAACAGCTGAGCTGAGCTGGGGCAGAAAGAGCGGTTAGCAAAGGACCCGCAGCATCCCCTGCAGGCTGGAGCTGCAGCAGTTCAAGGACACGCTTCTGTCTTTTGTCTCGTTTCACTGCTCACACGTCCTGACAAGTACACTCTCATGACCTAAAACTCACTGTCAGCACGGCAGCGTGGAGCGGATCTATGTGAACTCCTGAACGCTCTGGTCAAGCATGTACTGCAGTCTGCCTGTGCAAATAGGTCCAAATAGTGAGAAATTACCCCCAGGAAATTACCAATTTAAGTTGCATCTACAGTAGAGTAGCAACAGCTCCTGCAGGAAGATCAGCACGGCCTCGCACTCTGGTCTGCTGTCTCCATTTTTGGACATTCCCGCTCTGCTGGAAATGCTTTGAAAAGGACCTGGAATTCACTCCTCTTTTTCAATGCCAAGCTAGAGATGGCGGTGGGGTTTTGCTTTGAAACCAGAGAAGCTTTGATGTTGCTCCCGGTCAGTGAGATTGTCGTTCCCCTTCCCTGTGCTGCGCTGGTACTTTAATTCTTAGGCATGTGAAAGCACCCAAAATATACACGGTACAGTAATGCAATTTCTGTGGTGGCCTCTCTGGCACACATCTGACCACCTGTAGCATATCTTTCTACATAATAAAACACAAAACAATAGGGATTAATGTCCGTCGATATTTTCAGAGAGTGGCATGATCCACTGTACACGAGAGAGAGCCGACACAGGGCACCTGAGAGCTAAGGCAGAAGAACCAAGCAAAAGTTACTAGCATCGTCAGGTTATTTACAGCTGTGAAATCTACACATCTACAGTCCAGCCTTGGGGTTGTCCAACCCGAGTGCTCATGGTCTCAGGGGAGAGCTGACATTTAAAAAGCTCTTGGGCTGTGTCTCATGGTCTCCTCTGCCTCTTTCCCAGCGCACAGTCCTGTGTCTCCTCTAACGCCTTGAACCGGTCCACTTTCGCACACACACTTTCGTCACTACCCACCGGCTGGAGTGCTAGCACAGTGTGAGTGTGTGTGTGTGTGAGTGTGTGTGTGTTGGGGGGAGGTCACTGAGGCTTTCGGAAGAGAAGAGAGAAATCGATCTTCATTTCACCTGTTGTTGGCACCTGACAACCCAAGAAACCGAGAAACTCCGGTGGCAGTGATTCAAAACGAAATAGGCGCCATGTCAGAAATGATCCCCCACGACTGGACTGAGCAGGGGGGCAGTGTGTGCAGGTGCGTGTGCGTGTGTGTGTGTGTGAGAGTGAGAGAGATGCAGAGCCGAGCCTCAAATTCCAACTTAACGAGTTTCCCGCTCTCGCACTCTGGCTCTGCTTAACTGCTGTCTTGTAATTATTCTGAAGCTGCCTGGCTCTGGATCTTCAATATTGCACATGACCATTCCCTTGCCAGGTCCCTCTGGGCTCCGCGCTGTTCCAGGGTAGGGAGCTGCATCTCCCCCCACATCCTCCATCCATAAATATATTGTCAGTGCAGTACAACACTGTAGATATTACAAGCCTTCATCACTATTAATAATAATAATGATGATGATGATGATGGAATACCAGACACCCCATTGTGTAAACCACAACACAAGGAACAGTTGCTTTAACAAATTAAGAAAATGAAGGAATATATATCTTTGCACCAATATATTCTACAACTGAAAGATGAAACACTTCCTGTGGTGAAATCAACACAAATGTACAGCCAAGCAAACTGCCCTGTGTGACCCTGGACAAGGGTGTAACTGGTGTGAATGGCATGGGGGTCCCTTCTGAGGGGCCGCAGTGCGTTTGCGCCACACACTCTGTTTTAGAGTCCACCGGTGGCAGTGAACGCTCACGCTCGTGGAATAATCGCTCACCAAACGAGTCTCTCTCCCGCCAGCTCTTACAGGGAGCCGGTACTGCACTGCAAGCGCTGCGCAGGTGACTGGTGTGAAGCACCTGAACCTGATTGGGGTCTTTTATTCCATTCCTATTATTGTTATTATTATTATTCCCTCCAACCTACCCTGCTACACACACCAACAAAAAATCTTGTATGTGGGCTGCTTTGCCTGGTGTTGAAGGAGGTCTGTGCATATTCACACTCTCACTCTCACTCTCTCTCACACACACACGGTATCAGCTCTGGAGGGTGAGAGCGCTGCGAGGCTGGCTGAAACGAGTCTGCGGGTCTGCGCCGTCATTGGCTGTTGCTATAACAATGGAGGTGGGGTAGGCAGGCAGGGAGGAGGAGACGAGCTCTGATTATAAAATACTTCAGAGAAACACATTTGTTTATTTGTTTTTTTTTGTTGTTGTGTGTGTTTTTTTCCCCCCTTCTTCTTCAGTCAGAACTGTGCGTGAAGAGGACAGCTGCCTCTGACTCTGACAGCACAGGAAAACTCCCGGCTCATCCCCTACCAGCTGACGGCCGGATCATAACCCTCACTCGACTGCAGAGGGAATCATTCTTCCCTATGAGCAGTGAGAGGGACTTGGAGCTGAAGGAGTCTGGCTCCTGTTTCCATCGTGGTCTTCACCTCTGTGAGTATGAATGCTGCCCTGCTGTGCAGTACCTGTGCGTGTGCGTGTGCGTGTGCGTGTGTGTGTGAGAGAGAGAGAGAAAGAGTGGTACATTTGGGAACAATAAAATATCTGATCTTCCTACAGGTTTCTGCTCATGTAGTAGCTAGATATATCCAGGCAGTAGAGGTGGTGGGAGGTCTGTGTACAAGAGTACTAATGTGTGGTGGACAAATGTCACAGTGCTGTGGCTGTAGTGTGTTCAGTAGCTCAGTGTTACAGTCTAGGGCTGCAGGGTGTTCAGGAGCTCAGTGTAAAGTTGCAGGGATGCAGTGTGCTCTGGTTTGAGGTGCTGGGTTCAGTGTGTTCAGTAGCTCAGTGTCACAGTGTTACTGGGTTGAGTGTGTTCAGTATCTCAGTGTCACAGTGCTGGGTTGAGTGTGTTTAGTAGCTCAGTGTTAAGGTGCTGGGTTGAATGTGTTCAGTAGCTCAGTGTTAAGGTGCTGGGTTGAGTGTGTTCAGTATCTCAGTATCACAGTGCTGGGTTGAGTGTGTTCAGTAGCTCAGTGTTAAGGTGCTGGGTTGAGTGTGTTCAGTCTCTCAGTGTTAAGGTGCTGGGTTGAGTGTGTTCAGTAGCTCAGTGTTAAGGTGCTGGGTTGAGTGTGTTCAGTCTCTCAGTGTTAAGGTGCTGGGTTGAGTGTGTTCAGTCTCTCAGTGTCACAGTGCTGGGTTGAATGTGTTCAATAGCTCAGTGTTAAGGTGCTGGGTTGTATTGTGTTCGGGTACTGAGTGTTGGGGTGTTGGGACAGTTTGTTCAGCATCCCTGTGTTTAGTGATCAGTGTGATCAGCGCAGGTTTGATGGAACAGGTCCGTATTCGGGGGCCTGGGCCACTGAAGGGTTTTTGCATAATAAGCACTTTATGTCTCATTTTCTCAATGTCTTATTTCACCATGAAGTCCACAGTTTGAGGAAATCACTGCGGCGAAGGAGCGGCCGCCACGCTGAAGGGAAGTCCAGTGTAAATCACTGAGCTTTAACACAGATAGAGGTATTTAATTGTATTAAACTGTCACAACAAGCACTTAACAAGCTGCAGAGCCCAGTCATGCAACTAAGACAACAAAGTGTGCGGCTCGCCGGAACCTCTCACCACCCACACCCGTACAGAGCGGCTGAAGCACGGGGGAAAATGATTCGTGCTTCTTTGTCTGTTGAAGGTTACAACTCGTCTAAACCTCCTTCATCACAGAACTTATTGCAGTGGTAGGAGAAGAGATTAGGAGGTGCAATACTGGTATTGTTTTATGCAAAGGAAGAAATACGTGAGATTAACAGCAGCAATAGTCACACAATAACACTCACACCTTCAGCACCACAGCTCAGCACCTCTGCCTGTCCATGTTTGGACTAAATCTGAATTGCATCTATCAAAGAAACATACAAAGCCAAATTGGGTGTTTTCAGAAAGCGATTGGCTGAAAACACAGCTTGTCATTAACGCTATTCCTGATCGGCTGCTCTTCTCACTGCTATCCCTGTGTGTCAGACACTGGCACTCGGTGGATAGATGCAGCTACTGCAGCTTCACATCAGTGTTTCTCAACTCCAGATCCCACTGAAATTTTGCATTTGATTTAATTTTGTTTTTGCAAATACCTGAACTAGGCAACTGATACTGAAACCTAAATCTGAAAGCATGAACGCTGTGTTTAATGGAAACCAGTAAACCTGACCTCATCGGGTTGTGAAGTAAACAAATTTAATGTAAATAACATGAAGGACAGAGAGATTTTATTTCAAGGTAGGAAGCTAAAGGTTACAATCAATTAGCTTTTAGTACACTAGATCACAGAGGAAATTGCACACTCCAGCCATCCAGGCTAGATCAAAATGCATCAGTTTTTAATGTTTTTTACTTCCTTTAAAAAACTGAATCAAGCAAATTAAGCTTTGAACTTGTGAAAATAAAGCAATTTACCAGAAAGGCCCCAGAGAGCTCCTGTCGGCAAACCTGGGGTTATCTGTCTAATAGAGTTTCTCTGTGTGCACTCGCTCAAGCCTCGGCAGACTTCTCCCCTGCAGTTCGTGTTTTTTCCTGTAATTGCTGTCTGAAAGAATAGCAGCACTTCAGGCATTTTGTTTTAGTGCATGCTCACTGAAGTGCAGTACGGGGAAATAAATAAATAAAAAGAAGAGCATCTGTTATGGTCTGTCTGCAAAATACAAAGCATAAACAAGGAATAAAGGAGTCTCGAATGTGGGGACCTCAGTTTTGGGAACAGCTCGCAGGGCAGAATGGATTACTGTAACCAGCTGCAGCAGTAAGCAACTCTCTGTCTGCGTTTCTGATTCACACATTCTACAGAACCTGAGGGGCAGCCCTGTCTGTGAGCCTCTCTCTCTCCCTCCTCGCTGACTTGCGGTCTAGCGAATGTGGATGTGGGAATGCAGTCATAAATGCTGCCGAGAGTCTGTCCAGACAGCTCCCTGCCCGTCTGTCTGGGGCCCCAGATGAAACTGGGACAATGACTGTACTGACCACGGGCACATGCCCCCAGCTGGCCTCACTGCGCCTCAGCGGGGGGATATTGGTAAACAACAGACAGACAGCCCCGGCGCAGCGAGCTGCAGGAAACACAGGCAGACGTGTCATGGCAGATACAGCACACAGGTCTGCCCTAGCTGTCAGTGCATCACCAGCATGGAACCTGGCCCCGGGTCATTGGGACCACCCTGCTGTACCTTCCGAATTACAAAGGCCCAGCGCACACCCTGTCTACAGGAGCATGGCCATGCATCCCAGATTAATGGTTAAAAAGGGGTTACCTGCTGGAAGTTGAAAAGAGGTCAACTAGCAGCATGCACAGTTCCTGTACCTGAGGCCCGCCATTTGCCATGTGTTAAAATCTGAAACATAGATCCCAATGCCTAATGGTTAATTGGCGACTGAGAAGAGTGGGTAATTTGTTTTATAAATATTGTAAGAGTGTGAGAGGAGTGGTGTGGAGGGTAGGAACTTCAGGGCCGCACCGTTTCCCCATTCACCTTCTTTCATGTGGCGTGATGACCTACCTTTGATGGACAACCCCCCTTGGAAACCGAACCAGGAATGGACTCTGACTATAAGACTACTGCTTATCCCTCTAAACGACCATGTACCACAGCAGCCCGAAGGCACGACCCAAACCCGACACGGCTCACACCCCACAGCGTGCCACACTATACAGTACAGTGCAAAAGTTTTAGTCAGGTGTGAAAAAATGCTGTAAAGTAAGAATGCTTTCAAAAATAGACATGTGAATAGATTATATTTATCAATGAACTAAATGCAAAGTGAGTGAGCAGAAGAAAAATCTACATCAAATCCATATTTGGTGTGACCACCCTTTGCCTTAAAAACAGCATCAATTCTTCTAGGTAAACTTGCACACAGTCAGGGATTGTGTAGGCATATAGTCAGGTGTGTGATTAAACAATTATACCAAACAGGTGCTAATGATCATCAATTCAATATGTAGGTTGAAACACAATCGTTAACTGAAACAGAAACAGCTGTGTAGGAGGAATAAAACTGGGTGAGGAACAGCCAAACTCAGCTAACAAGGTGAGGCTGCTGAAGACAGTTTACTGTCAAAAGTCACACACCATGGCAAGACTGAGCACAGCAACAAGACACAAGGTAGTTACACTGCATCAGCAAGGTCCCTCCCAGGCAGACATTTCAAGGCAGACAGGGGTTTCCCGATGTGCTGTCCAAGCTCTTTTGAAGAAGCACAAAGAAATGGGCAACGTTGAGGACCGTAGACACAGTGGTCGGCCAAGGAAACTCACTGCAGCAGATGAAAGACACATCAATATATATAATGTAAATGCTATACTTGTATTTTTGCTTGTATGTTCTGTATTATGAATCAGAAAGCTCACTGCATTTAGCCAGTAAAACAACCTTCATATTCCATCGAGTACATTTTCATGCACCATTACTTTTTATTTAAACAGTAAAACAGTAAAAGATTCAATTTCCCACCCGTTTCAGGCTGAGCCTCCCAGGAGTCCCGTATGGAGAGGAGAACGCGGTCACGCCTCTCTGTGCCGGGAATAAGCCCCGTGTCGCTCAGCGTTGTCATTGGCCAATTTAATGAGCACCCACACGATGAGCATGCAGGCTTGACATTTCAATAATAGAGGACAGCTGTCCGTGCAACAGGCCCGTTCACTACACACACGATTTCATTAAAGCGGGACTGGGGGTACTTATGATGTAACATGATGACTCACCCAAGAGCAAAATTAATTATTTGGGATAAATTAGTAGGAAGGACAAGAGCAAGTAATCAGATAAGAAAGAACAAAATAATTCAATAAAGATCAAAAGATTTTAGATTACGATTATAAACATTTAGCAATTTTGTTCAGTCTCAGGTCCCTCCGATTCATGTGTCAATCCATACACAAGTGCTTTGGAGTCGTGTTGCCATTGTAATGAGATTCCTGCCCTTGATTCACAGACACAGCTGATGAGAGGAGAAAATTAGACCCTCCACTGTACCCTGGAGACGTTAAGAGTCCCAGAAAGAAACAATGAAGAAAACACAAGCCATCGGTCCTGTCTTGACAAGCATGTTGCACTATAGCAGGGGTGGCTAACCCTGGTCCTGGATAGCCGCAATCCTGCAGGATTTCCAGGTCTCTCTTGATACCTTGAACACAGGGACATTTTGCCTAATTAAGACACACAATTGGTTCAATTAAGCAGTTACCGATCTGGATAGAGCAAAAGCCTGTAGACCCTGCGGCTCTCCAGGACCAGGGTTAGCCACCCCTGCACAATAGTATGATAAGCAGGTGAGGTAGCTACCAAAAGAAACATCCAGGGCAGGGGCAGAGGTTCGTTAATGTCTTCCAGGACACAATCAGTGGAAACCTTGAATTGTTGTCCTGCATGTGTGGCAGTGTTGCATATGACAGAGACATCATTCCCTCCAGATTTAATAGATGCTAGTGAACCCCCTTTATGTATGTTAGGGGTACAGTAGCAGGTTTGTTGTTCTGATGTTGGGGAGGAGTTGTATGGATTAGGTCTTTGCTTGATTGATTGATGGATTGATGTCTTGGATGTCTCTGTAGATTATGCCAGGATGCATAATCCTCTCCTCTATTTACACATGCATCACGAAACAAGTTCTTCTCTTGATAAGACAGCACGTCTATAGACAGACAGGCCGACCGAGAGGCAGACTAGACAGACAGAATCCACAGCTAGATCAGACAGGTGGATAGGTGGACTTCTTAAGGTTATCACACAAGGACACACATGACTTCCAAGCCCCCATCCTCAGAAAATAACTAAATAAAGTGAAAGCTGCTCCAGTTTGCTACCCGTACGAGAGACTGAGCAGCCCCAGCGCACAGCACAAATGTGACATTTACTCTTGGGCTGCGGGGTGTCCTCTCATGTGTGCGTACCGTGGTGCAGCAAAACAGGCCCTGCGAGGCTTTCTCCAGTGTAACGAGAGCGTGTTCGAACGCCCCAAGAAAGAACTGTGCCATTTTTTTTCCCTTTCGCTGCTGGCGCCTGGAAAACCAAAAAGGTCAGATCTATTAACGCACCATTGGAGCAGCCTGCTAAAAGCCCTCGAACCCTGGAGCAGCCTGTCTCCCTCCTCATCGCAGACCCAGAGAGCTGCTGCCTTCATTTGCAGTGAACGAACATATATATACGCACAATAAATAATGACAAGTGTACAGGAAAATATGGCGTTCTGCAAACAATACATCTGCATTCAGGGAACCATATGGCAAAATGTGCATCTTCACCGTGGCTGTCACTCACTTTCCAGGGTAGATTACACTGGAGTACAGACAGAGAGAGGACCCACCCTTTCAAACCTAAGATACATCTACTTAGAATGAAAGTTTGTAGGCACACCAAGCCTTGCAACTGCAATCCCGACACAGAACTTGTTTCAGAAATGAGAGAGCACAGTGCTGAGAGGTCTCTGCAGGCAGTGTCGAGAAGCGAAGGTGTCAGAGTTGTTCTTCCACCGCCCGGCTCTCCTGGCAGCTCCACACAGAGCTCTACCTCACTTCCTGATTTTTAGCGAGCGTGAAGCAGTGATTTACCACAGACACTTATCCCTGGATGTGATGTGCTCTATTGCCCTTCCTCCAGAGCTGTAGGTCATAAAATTTTCAACCAGACTAAATTGAGCGATTTGGCACAACAGGCTAACGTTGGTGTCAATGTGCCCTCCTTAGAACTTCTCGTGTTTTTGTGTGTCCTTCCTGCGCTGCATCACAGTATCTGGAAGTGTCAACAGGTTTGCCTGTTCTGCTCCCCTGAGCACAAACTACTTCAATTACCATAGTCATAATAATAATAATAATAAGAAGAAGAAGAAGAAGAAGAAGAAGAAGAAGAAGAAGAAGAAGAACACCAATAACAATAATAATAATGTTAATAATATACTTTTACCAGTTATATGTAAAAAAGAAAGGAAAAAGTACAGTCTAAACTGTATTGTTACCCTAGTTTTCCAAGAAATAATTTCCGACTCGTGAATTCCGCGTTTCATTTTGCTTCCGGTAGAAGGACAATTCATCACCCAAATGAAGACAAACGGCCCTGCCACAACCCTCGCCCCACAGAGCGGAGCCGCCAAGAGGCCGCTCGAGCAGGTCTTAAGAGTAATATTTTCATAGGCAAAACTAATCCTCCCCTTGCCAGAATATATTGATTAATGGCGCTGCCTCCTTGTTCTGGATTCACTCCAGACTTCAAATGTATCCCACGCCCCCTAAAATCAGCTGATTGATCTCAGTTACGTACAAGAAGCACACACACACATATTCCACCTTCACTGTGACTTTCACATGAGGGCCAAACAACTGTCACATGTGTTTCAGTTGAAAATTATATTTATTCCGCCTCTAAATTACTGGTCAACCTTGGAGGCAGAGCAGGACAATACCTCCTCCTCTCCAGCACAGAAAGCTGCAGGTGGATGCCTGCCTGGCCTCATCTGTGGTACAGAAGACTGACAGTGTGTCCCCCACAACCCCTCCCTCACCCACACACTTCACGGACACCAAGGGCCCAACACAGAACTCTCCACAGCACTTCATTGTGAAGGAGGATGGCACAGCAGCCTGCAGATGTGATTGATATCGATATGCATACTTTTTTATTTTTACTGTAGACCAGACATTGCAATGTTAGAGGGTTCAAAATCCACCCCCCCCCCCAACTCGGTCAGTCGGTCGCTTTCTCTCTCTCTAAAACTGTGGCCTGGCCCAAGCACAGATGGTGGCTGTCTGTGTGTCTATCCGTCTGTCAGAGGAGTCTCAAATCGAGCTATGCGTCTGGTATACAGAGTTTTGGTTCCATCATTAGCAAGAAGGCCACGCTGGCCCCTCTTCGAGTTACGCAACTTTCTACGCTGTTTACTCCGGCATCTGAACCACCTCTCTCACGGCAAAACAGGAAACCGCTCGGCTCTAATTTGAGGCCTGAGCGTAAACACAGCCTGATCGACCCTGATCTCAGGGTCCCGCAGACGAGCAGACGAACACGTCGACAGTTTCTCATTTGTCTGGGAAAAGCGGACAGACATCAGGACGGCAGCACCGAGAGGAGTGAAATCATCCAGGTCAGGCTTTTGTGTGGTCTGCGTGCCCCCCTAGGAAAAGGCATTGTTTTCCAGCCTACCGTGTTGCCGCTATTTCACCCCTGCATGTCATCTCTCCCAGATGTCAATAGCAGGGCTCAAAATAGCCCTGGCTTTAATTGAAAATGTGGTCTCCACTGTTTCTCTGCTCAGTCGTGAGCTCCATGCAAGAACCTGTGAGTATTACTTAACATGAAGGGAAGGGACTGTTTCAGTCTTTGGGGGGCATTGGTTCAGGCCTGCATTAGACAAAGGAGGTTGTAGCCATGAGCGAAAGTAACAAAAGTGCTCTGGGGCTGAGAAAAGTGTGAATTAAAATGAATTGCATTGAAACTACATTCACACACATTCACACACTCTCTCACACTGCATGCTCATTGGCAGCATGTGCACATGTCCTCAGTCATTCTCCTTGGTGTGTGGACATGTAATCTCCACATTTCCATGCAGACCTGACACAGATGTCACAGCATTAACCCTCACAGCACGCATCACCCGACACCAGCAGGCATTTACACTGAACACATCACCGAGGACAGCATAAATATTTACGGCCGTTATACTAACCACCCACCACCCCCATCTGTACGTGGAGCAAGAATATGGAAACAAGGAAGCGCAAGTGACAGGTGTTTTTCCGAGAGGCGGAAGCTGGGACCAGTCGCAGGGCGTGGCGGTTGTCCTACTTTTCCAGTCTCCTGGGTTTCTAACCACCAGACTAAAAACCACAACCCGTCTTCGTCTGTCTTTAATATTCAGCGTGTGCCACCAAGGCCGCTTTCCAACCACATTTCAATCGAGGGCTGGAACAGCGTTTATTAGTTGTGTGGGTGAGGGGTCAGCTGGGAATCTGCGAGAGGGAGCAGAGCAGGTGGACAGAGAGGGACAGAGAGGGAGAAAGGCTGGACAACTCCAAAAGGAATTAAAAGAGATTGATTGTTTCAGTTATGTTTTGTTCAGCATGAGTATGGATGAGTTTGTGATGGATGATTTAATACACAGTACAATTCATCTACAATCACAGGTTGAGGGGTTATTGAAACCCAAGATCTGTGACTGTATGCTTTCGAAACTGGCTGAGCTGCGGCAGATGTGGACACTCGGGTATCGTGCCCGTGTACTCATAGGCCGTGCCCTGGAGCATTTATTTGTAAACGTGTAAACTAGAAAACGCAAATTCTGCTTTTCTCCCAGTTATCTCCTGTGGAGGGCCACAAGTGTGTGTTTTAGCCACATAGAGGGACTTTCTTTCACCCCCCTTTGCACAGCATGAATGAAACTTGAGCAAATTGTGCCCTTGGCTGCTGGCACAATATGTCTGTGTGCTCCTGACATGCCAGAGCCACAGTCAGTAAACAAGATAAATGGAGCGCGTCGTGATGTGGATCGCCGTTCCTGGAAGAGCAATTAAGCGCCGAGAAAAAAAAATATATATATTAAGAATGAAAGGATGTTTTTTCTTCCTTTGAAAGGAATTCAGATTCTTTAGAGACAGATCTGGTGCTGGTGCGTGAACAGAAAACGAGGAAGGAGAACTCCGCGTTCCCGTCCAACTCCCCCACATTCACTCGGCTTAAAGAGCATTTTTTTGCACCATGATCCCGGCTCACAAAAGACATGCAAATCGGGGAGCTGCCTCGCTTTGCTGCAGACACACAGCTGTGGCCAGACCCTGAGGAGCACATTACAATTTTCCTCCCTGTCAAGTCTGATGCTGCTGCTGCGGTGGCTGCTGTTGCAGCATCTCTCTCTCTCTCTCTCCCCCTCACGCGCACTCCGTTGCTTTGGTGATCAGCCGACGGGTCTCACTCAGATAGACCTGGTGGGATGTGTGCTTTTAGTCATGCTCCAGCATTTTGCTTCAGAAGAGAGGAGAAGAGATGCACAAAGAAATAAAAGCTTTGATTACTCATCATCATCCAAAGAAAAAAGACTCTTTCCCCCTGCCAGGCTACCTGTTGGTCTTATGATTTTGCTTGCCCGTCGTTGACTCCTAACGGCAAATCTGCCTTTACCTCCCCTGGTGTTGATGCCTATTTTCCACACACCTTGACTATATCGGGCCTACAGAAATAGCACTTCTATGTATAACTGTATGGGTCCTTGGGCAGATTTGTTTTTCATTTAGTTTTTTACACTCCATTTCTATATGATCCTAGGCACTCGTGTCCGTTTGAGGATCATAGATTTTTTTCTTGATTTTAATAATGCGTTATAAACTCTCCATTAAGCCGGGAGACCAGGGCTAGATTTTTGCTATCAAATTCTCCAAGATGAAACGGGCAGTTTTTGGAGTTTTTGAAGTCCCAAAGATCCAGCCAATCCGACACTGGATGGTGCGGTTAGTTGATCTCCATCACCTGCTGCTACACTGCTCTCCCTGGCTTTATCTCCCCCCCACGAGGACGGCCATGTCCTCCGACACAGAGCCAGTGGGAGACGCAGATCTCCCAGCAGGAACCAGGGAGAACAGAGAGCCTGCATGCAAGACCACAGCACCTTCATCTGTAATAAAGCATGCGTTGTACGGTTGGTGTTTTTTTTCCTGCGCACTACTGAACTGACTGAATTATCCAATTATCCATATATTATTATCGTTTTCTTACTATTTTATTCTATTTTCTGAAATATAAACATGTTTGTCATTGGGGAGATTGGATATCTGGGGTTTAAAGTAACAAACTGCTCTCACCCACCAGTCCACTTTTAGCCCAGTACACAGTCACTAAAAACAGCAAAATTATAGGGGTGGTACAAATATATATCAAACCTCACCATATGCTGCTTGAACTCATAGGTGATGTGTGTGGAAGTGAACTGTAAGCAGCAGTGAGATACAGTGGGCCTTGCGCTCAGGTCAGGCCACCAACTCGCCACGCATGGGCGGGGAATGGCATCTGCCTTGCTACAGCCCTGCGAAGATTACTCCGACTGAGCTACCTTGAGCAAAGTGATAAGATAAGTGTACACGAAACAGCCTAATAGGATTTGGAAAAACAGATTTTTAATATTTGGCGAGGTGGGATTTTTCAGTTGAGTTCCTTTTTTAACATGTTTATTTACGTAGAAAACCTATATGTACAATCTTCCATTTACTACCTTCAAATCATAAAGATACAGGGCCCATAACACAGGGAGAAACAGCCCCAAGTGCACGGTCGACAAAGCAATGAAGTACAGCAGGCCCTGGCTTAATTAAGTTCTTAAATTACACTCTGGATTTCATTCTGTAGTCTCTTAACTGGAGTGCATCTTTCAGAACATATTGACTTTGACCACCTGGGGTAAGTCAGTCCCTGTGTCACTTCCCTGTAGATAAAAAACAATTAGTCAGAAATGATATATGCGCTCCTGTTTGTTTTGCAATAATTGGTATTTATAGAGCTGGTGTACAAACACTGTCAAGGAAAAAAAAGGTGATTTACATCGCCAGGCTCTACCGCTCCAGTGATATCCTGTTTACAAGCATAGACACTAAACTCTGCATTTCCTGTGCAGGAATTTATCATCTTTCAGAGACACAAGGGTAATTTATTCACTGAAGTCAAATTATCCTACATTCTCCACTGCACAGGGAGCTTGTTGATTGATTTACATATTGCTTTATTTATCAATTTATTACTACGAATGGGATATTGATAGTTTGTAAGGGGAATCGGCCATTGTGAACCTGCTAGACTCTTTGCTACAACCCTCACCCCGAGTGAGGAAAGCAAGGATGACAAACTGTCAAGCTTCCCACTCCCCCTTCCCTGAATTGTGTGTGGTCTAGCCCTGTGCTACTCAGTGTCCGGCCAGCCAGCCCCACTACAGGGTGAACAGCAGGATATAGGCTATAGGATGTGCTTTATAGTAAACCCTGATGCTGACTGTGATCACCACCCAACAACTGGCGATGCTCGGCCAGTTACGCACTGCCATGGGGGGATATCCCACTGCACTACTTGACAAATGTTACAGCATAGACTGGAATCAAGAACCTCACCACTAAAGGCAAGTCTTCACGCTGCCTGCAGACTTCAATGGAATCGATTCAGTCAGTCCCACAAACTAGCCACATATCTCCTCTTGGCCCAAAAATCCACCAACACGGTGCCAGGCCATTTATGGTAACCTGTAAACGTTGGCTGGGTGCTGGCAGTGTTGGTGTGGAAGTGGAAAGGGGCCTTAATCCCTTGGAGCCACTAAGGACATTGGTTTGTGACCTTCACATGTTTAAGAGGGCCGATGGAATGTGGCAGGCAGTTAAAGTCTGGCTCTTATCGCAGGAATGCTGATTTATACCCCTAGCCAGATTTATCTCGGTTTTCCCGTACACTACAGGGAAACGGCACACAGGCGCACATTCAAAAAAGAGCTGTAAATTGTCACCATTTACACACAGTCAGGTAGCAGCAAACTCTCTGTAAGTGAGATATCAAGGGGGCTGGGAAGCCGGTTGACTCAGAGGCACTAGACTTTGCTTCCCTGGCTCCCTGTGAGCTGCTATCCTCCCATATCATCCACCCAGACTCCAGATGCTGGAGGATAATCTCCTCCACCAAGTGGTCTCTTTACGGTGTTTCTTGTTTTATTGTTTCCCCTCCTTCCATGTTCACAGGATGCTGGTGGAGAGTCATTTGCATCCCTTTCTGGGGAAAGTTTTGGTGCGATGTGCAAATATTTAACTCCCAGTGCAGACGGGCCAATCCGGGCAGAGTTCGCGGCACAGATGGAGAGTGGGTGTGCACCATATTGCTCATTTTGTCTCACCCAGAGCTCTCAGTTGCTAAAAAAGAAAGATACTTTATTCTCTTCAGAAAAGAGCAAAAAGGACTTATGGGAAAGCCGGCTTCCTACCTCTTTTTTGGGTAGGTTTTTCTTTATCACTCTAAATTATAAAATTATACAGTTATTTTGCTTACCCAGAAGGTGCACTGAAAAACACACGCTTCAAAAACATCAGGTGAGATGCGGATTTGTTTGGGAAGGAAACCTTTTTACAGAACATTTTAAGAAAATAAACTGTTTGAGTTCCCGCTACACTGTGTCAGGATATCAAAACACATTTTAATAGAAAAATAAACCACACACACAGACACGCACACACACAAAACATTTCTGCATCTTATTAAAAAGTGAAATCACATCCAGTCCTAACTCTGGTAATTATGCCTGAAGTTATTATCCATAAAAGATTAAAGAATGTTAGATCTACACAGAGACAATGTTAGCATTTGATCTCCCTCTATTTTTGGTGTGCTCAGATCAGATTAATGCTCTGAAGATATGAGAGCACCCAACTCAGACCCCACAGCAGACAGCACCCTGGCTGTCCATTCAGCAGCATGCACGTCATACACAGCAACACGAGCTTCTGTATCTGCGGGATCTATCACAAGCAAACCCGAGGGTACCTAGTGCCATAATCGCCATGAGATTCAGTCTTAGGCCTAGACCAAATCAAAACTTTGACCTACCCGCAATTGCAGATGGCAAACCTGTTCCCTAATGCGGTTTAATTTACTGTCAGAAGCTGCTGTCTCCTGCCTCTAAATTAAACCCTGGCAGGATGCTTATTTGTAATCTGTGATTGGTGGGTGGGTCAATGTTTCAGTTTGGTCTAGGCTGAATCAAATCTAAACTTGTCTAAATTAAATTAGAAATACATACTTTCACTTTTGGTGGATTTTATTATATTATATATTATTTTTTGGCGGGGGAGGCAGTCACTTCTACTCATCCATGACATGGATAACATTAAATACTGCACTGTACTTTACAATTTGAAGCTGGTTCAGAGATTGTGTTGGAACTGCCTACTATGCCTAATCTTCATCCGAGTCTGGGGGTTTTATCTCTGTATATTACAGAGAGAGTAGTAAGTTCCTGTGCTGGAGCCGATTGTGCAGCTTCAAGTTTTTCCAGCTGCCAGCGTCCGTACCATGAGCAGAATTAGGCTACAGGTGCTGGATACTTCATTCTTTTTTATCTTATCTAATCTTGGGTAAACTGGCACAGACAGACACACAGGTTTAAAATTAGGACTACATTATTTGCCTTTCTGTTTCACAATGCATTCAAAAACCTGTAACAACAATAACACAAAACAATAACTATTATTATTCATAATAATAATAAAGAAGAGAAATGAATCGAAGTCCAGGAGTCTAACTTAAAGTTTAACTTAAATCTCAGCGCTGACCTTTTCTCTGCCTTTGCCGTTATCTTTCAGGACTCTTAACACATTAATTGATAGCCTCTTAATGGCCTTTGCTGCAAACTGCAATGATCCGGTCACTTTAATCTGCCTAAAATAAATAAATATATGTAGAGTAATTGTGACCATTTGCTCGGCGCTATCCAGGTTTTAAATAGCAGTTCACCAATATAGCTCAGTCATAAGATAAGGCTCGTGAACAAGGGGGCCCTTTTTCGTACCATTAAAGTACAAGATTAAGACATTTATCTCCCAAAGGAGAATGCACTGTGTGACTGTCGAAGGCACCGTGAGGCATTTAAAGAATCTCAAGTGGACTGATTCAGAGCATTTATCCCCCAGCACCGTGCTCCTTCTCCCTGCGCACTGAACATCGCTCAGACCCGAGAGCTCAGGGTCCCTCCCCCTCACCGCTGGCATGTCGGTAGACCGCTACCGATTGAACATGTTTCGAATTCTAGAACACAATTTGACGGAACAGTTGCAATGTTTTCTTAATTCGTTTTCCTTACGCCGAAATGAGAGAATGAAATGGTTATTACGTTCACTTTATTTTCATTATTTTCCAAGAAAGGGACATGAAATTCTTAATTATAAGTCTTACCTCAAAATGATTTAACTGTGCTGGAATGTTGATGCTGTGTCTGAGCACTTTTGCTAATTAGGCAAATTGACTAGCCTAAGAAAGCCATTTACTAATTAATTCCTTACTGAAAACTACACATGCTAAGCCAGTTAAGTCCTTGGAGCAGCATTCGTACAGATTACGCATCCTGTTGTAACTTTAGATATATTTTTTTTATTAAAATTGAAGGAATCCGCTGTCAGTGTGCAGTAGTGAGTAGAGATCTACTCTGCAATCTTGTCAGGGACTAAAAATACACAGGAAGAAGCAGAGCAGGAAAATGTAAAGCATTAGACCTGAGTTCATGTTGCAGTACAGGTATGCAAATACAGATGAAAACAAGAAATGTCTCGCAGTCTGCAGGCCATCTTTTATCGCCCATTCATTACAGGGACTGAGTAGTGTAAAGCGCAGCAGGCTCGAGGCCACTGGGTACGACCGGTGAGGGACGGAGGCTGCACAGCGCTGTCTGTTGTCAATCCACAAGCACCACTCTCTCTCCAGTGCAGCTATTGTGCTGTGGCACTGGTCACCATGTTACAACATCTATATAGTTGATAGCGAGACACGGTTGCGATCCCCTTTCCCACTTAACCCACTTCCTCTAAATCTCGCTGTTAATTAGCTCACCAGCGAACTGGAGAAGCACAATGAATCAGAGGCCCTAGCAACAAGCCTCCTCTGGTGCCCAGCAACCGAGAGCTGGAGTCTGGGAGGTGGAGGTGGAGGTGGGGGGGGCGGGAGTGGGGGTAGGTGAGCGTGACTGTGGAGGGAGGCTGGGGTGCATCGAGCTCAGTTATTTTGGGAATCAACGGGGTGAGGGCTTGGCTGTCAAGTGGCCTAGGAGAATGAGCCGTCGGCGGCTGACTGTGTGTGTTTGGTCATGCCACTGTAAGGCTATGGAGTAGCCTTGTACAGTTTACAGTGTTTTATCAAGAATGGGCCTAGGCTTGGACTTGGGCCGGGCCTGGGCCCAGACCCCCTACTCCTGATCCGAGAAGCAAAGGCTTGTGGGTACTCCCCAAGTCACTTTCCATCTCCACAGCAATGGCGGCCCTCCACCGTCAATCTCGGCATGGCTCTCCCATAAAAACACAGAACACACAGATAGGAACTCTTCATATGATATTAAACAAATCAAAAACAAAACAGTCAATCAGAAAATAGCAGGAAAACTCTTCTTTGAATCTCCACCTTTGCTGTCTTTGCATGAAAGTACTACAAAAAAGTTATCTTGCAGCATATAAATATATTTCTTCCCCCACAGTGACGCACTTGCTGCCCTGCTCTATTATAGAACCCCTCCAGTCATCTGCTGGGCTGGTGAAAACCCAGATCTCCACTCATCCCTGGATCATCCTGGGAGTGAAGTAAATCCCCTTGCCTCTATAAAGTGCCTCAGGTTAATCCAAAAGGTATCGATATCACCGACTGGTGGAGTGACAAGGTGGAGAGGGGGCAGCAGCTTCTTCATCAAGAGAATCCCCAGCCAGTCGCCCCCTGTCTTGGCCTGCTGCAGATAGCCGAGCGCCAGACCTGTAATCTCTCAGGCCCCCTGACTCCTGTCGGCCCCCTTAATAAAACCGCCAGCCCCGAGTACCTGTGGTTGCCTGGGAAACCGCAGGAGTTTCATCAGTAGCCGACAGCGAGACAGTGGACACGACCCGGAGCTGGGGTTTGAGACGGGGCTGGTACGGGAAAGGAGAGGGTGGGAGGGAGTTGTGGGCATCCAGAAAAATAATCATCATCAGCTCTCAGGGAGTCACAGAGCCGAGATCTGCAGGGTCAGTCAGTGCTGCCAGTGCTGTGGAGTCTGGGATCTCTCTCTCGAATGGCCCAGCCCAGCCCAGACACAGCAAAACACATGTTGCTGCTATGATCACTTCACAGGGTTCGACATGACCGAAAGGGTGGGGCTGATTACGGGAAGATTCGCCATGCTGATCCAGCTGGTGTTGGGGAATTCAAAAGGGACAGCATAAAACTGATGGCATTTTTAATGGCTGTCATTGTCTCTGCAGAGTTGCCCCCCCAACGCCCGGCAGTGCGATGAACAAGATGAAGAACTTCAAGCGCCGCTTCTCCCTCTCGGTGCCACGGACCGAGACCATCGAGGAGTCCCTGACTGAGTTCACTGAGCACATCAACCAGTTCAACATGTGCCGCAATGACGGTGAGTGTCAGCGGCGGCGCTCGGGGGGTGGGGGGCTGGTGGTATTGCCCTGCTAAGGTGGCCGTGGGTTTGCTTTAGATGTATCAAGGGATAAACATGCAGTTGTGCGATACTGTCACTGTGCCGAGAGTCAGGTGGCCTGCAATTATTCTGGGGCGCACTGCCATGAGTATGGCCTAGCATTCTTCCCCCACACTGAAATCCAACTGCCCCCCTTACTCCTCCGGCAAACAAACTTCTGTAGAAAGGTGCAACCTCTAGTACTCCTCCACTGTTGATGTCTCCCTCCAGTCAGTCAGTGCGGTGGTGGGGGGGGCGGGATTTTTGGCACCATCAGTCTGGGGCTTTGAGGCAAGAGAGCATCCATCCCAGTGCTGATGATTAATAAATCTGATAGTTGGGAGTGACGTGCCCGTGGACCAGCATGTGTGACTGCAATTAAAACGCAGACATCATGCTGAAAAAAGCGTTCAGATCTAATGCCCATTTAAATCATGTATTTTTTTAATAATCAGGAGGTGGGTGGGGGGGTATTGGTTTGATTTGAAGGATGTCGTCTTTTTTTACGAGTGAACAGGGATAAGAGCTTCCATGGTATTTCATTGCCTGGAGGCTCTGGAACTATCCCTGTCTCTCCCCCTCTCTGTCTGTGTCTGGGTGCTTCAGCTATTTATACTCTGGCGGCCTTTTCTCTGCTTCATGGTGGCTCCGCTCACACTGCGTCCGCCTGCCTGTCGGAGGACAGGGAGACAGCTCCCGCGCTCCTGACAGCTGGAAGCAGGGGGGAGGCCAGAACGCTATTTTTCTTTTTTCCCTCTTCCCCCAAGCTGCTAATTAAGCCGGGCTTGGATAATTGCAGCTCCTACACGACAGGCAATCAGTGCAAAGCGTGAAATGGAAGGCAGTAAGAAGGAACGCGGCCCCTCGCACAGAACGACAGGGCTCCTGAGCGCCAATTAGCTTTATTACATTGCATATCGCCCTGTCCTGCATCTCACTGGCACAGGGACACAACCATTCTCTGGTGCACACACACACACACACACGCAACTGTGCCACTGCTTTCATTACGATAAGAGAATAATAATAATTCAAAACACTCAGAGAGGTTTCAAGTATGTCAGGAGGGACAGAGGCTGCCACCAAGCCACAGCAAATCAGGGATTATCCTGTATACAGTTTTAATCATTGCATTCCCTCACAATACACACATGATTACACACTGACGATGTGTATTAATTGCAGCAATATCCTTATGAAAATGTAATGCACTGTATTTCCAGTTTCTCTCCGTTTCCACTGCTGCCCTCTACAGCTGATGCTCCGTGGTCACTCCGATGGTGTAGTAGGCTTCCACTCTGCTGTACTGCCCTCGCCCCGGGCATTATGAGCTTCAACAGGGCATGTGACAGGGCTCATCGTGTGTGAGGTCATTACAATGATGTCATTCCTCTCTGAACGTGGTGGAGATTTGCCACCCCACCCCCCACCACCAGCATGTGTCAGGGGACTGGAGTCGAGCCCGGGATGGAGTTTCGAATCTTAGCACCATGATTGGAAAAGGGCCCGTGGGTGCCTCTTTTCCTTGGCTAATGGTGGTTGTCATTAGAGTCAGGCGAAACAGAGCACCGGGACGCCAGCATATGAGCACAATGTGAATTATCTGTCAAATATTAGTTGTACACACGGTTCAAGGGCAGAGATGCCAAGCAAATTTACCGTGACAGACATTTTGGGGGCATTTCTGGGCTGATTGCAGAAGGTAAGATGAATGTCAGAGTCATGCAGCAGACTGAGGCATGGCTGTAATAACACCCCAGACTGTGTGTGTGTGTGGAGGGGGGGGGGAATAACTCAACACAGTCTGAGATCAATCTTCCAATTCAGAAGCAGCCTCTCCCTGGAAATGATGTCGTACACAACACAGCGGAGGAGCACTGGCTTTGGGAAGGGGGGGCATGTGTGTGGCCAGGGACGTCCAGATTGTCTGTCCTTATATTAGAAAGACAACTAAAAATATACAACTTTTTTGGTTTAATCTTCAAATAATTAAACAAAAAAGGTAACTCCATTATGTCTCGTTGTGGTGCGAGAGACAGAGAGAGAGAGAAACACAGAGGGAGGGATGCTCGTGTGTGGTTCTTTTCTCCATTCAGCTCCATTCGTGGGCACTGATCTGGCCTGCCAACCCCGTACTCTGGCGGAGATGAACGAGGGTAAACGGCTCTGGCAGAACAGCAAGAGCCCCCAGGCAGCTCAGCTAAATATAGGCCATATAGATGGATTTGTCAGTGCTGTGCAGTGCTGTGCAGGAACCACCCCCTCCACCCCAATGAGATCCTGGAGATACAAAGAGGAATCCCACCGCCACCCACACCCACCTGAGCCAGAGAGATCCCCTCCCAACAACAGAGGTGAACCATCACAGTCCAGACAGAAGGGGATGCAAAAGCAGCAGTAGTTTCACCCTGAAGCAAGGCAGGCAGCATCACAAAACCCATCACAAATCTGTAAACAGCCCCCCAACCCTCCCCACTCGCCCCGCCATTACTGAGCAAATCATCCCCACACTGTGCCTCTTCCATCCAGAGGACAACTGCCTGAGCCCGAGACGATCTTCTCTGTTAGAGTCTGTTTGTGAACCATCCACTCACTGACCCTTCATGTTTTTATTTTTTTTTCGTTGCGGTTGTCGATGCAGCCGCTCTGTGATGACGGCCTGCCCTCTCAACTGGTCTGCAGACAGCTATTTTTAAACCGCCACGTCCGTTCTTCTGAAACTGACAAGCACATCGGGAGGAAATCAGCCACGAATCCTGCACAAACTGGAGTAACTTTTCTCGATGTCTCCCTCGATGTCTCTGCCTCTCTCTCCCTTCTTCAGTTGCTCATGCACAACACTGCTACCTTAGCTCTTAGCTCTTAGCTCCTAGGTTCACCTGGTTTGGTTACTGAAATCAGCCACATCGAGCGAGACTGGGCCACCTGACCGGCTGCCATGCAACTCACTGTGCCTGCCAAGCAAACCAAGTCAGGTCACGCAAAGCAAAGCACAGCTCCCTTAAAAACTCAACCACCGTGGCCACAAGGACAGCAGTGACACAGAGCTGACAGCATGGGGGGGGCTGTCATCATCAGCACTCTAATTGGTATCTGGAGGAAGACAATAATTAAGGAAAAGAAAATGACTTTGCTTGATAGGACTCCCATTACCGGCAGGAAGATCAAAGTGCCTCGTAAAGCTGTGATTTTGGTACTAATATATCCACACCGTAGATAGCCTTGCTTTTTTTATATTCTTCCCCTCATCAGTGTTAACTCTAGCGTGGCCCTCTGGTTAGCGCTGCTCCAGGTGCCCCAAGAGTAGAAGATTCTCCGTCCATTGGAATTAACATTATAATTAAAAAAGAAGATAAAACAGAAGCGCAGAAAGGTTTGTGGGCACACAGATGAGTCTCAGATTCACTTTAATTAGCCATTAGGATGATACAGTAACCCAGAATGGCTCAGAGAGATCAGCAGGTGAATTCTGCATCCACAGCTGCAGCTGCAGATTGGCTTATGAACAGGACCTCACAGGCCCTCAGCGGCATTTGAACGATGGAGCAGAAGGTGGTTTGGTTGTTGTGCTCGGGGTGGCACACAGTGAATTAGCGGCAGAACCCTGCCTGATGGTAACAAGTCATGCCCCCATCCCCATGATTAGCCAGGTGTGCGTTTTCCCCAGACAGGCACTTGTCATCACAGGTAGCCGTGCTTATCCAGGTGAAAACGCCTTGTCTGACGAGGTCTAGGTCGTCTGAAAGCCTATGCTTCTGTTCTGCAGGGACATTATGATGTATTTATACATTTTGCTGCAGTTGTTGGGGTATTTCAACATGCCCCATTGTTCCTCCAAGCCCGGAAGCACATCACAAACATCTCTTGCCTCACCACGGTGGCATACACAGCCCGGAACTATGATCCTGCCAAAGGAGCACTTAAGATAAAGTGAAATTCAGAACAAAAGACGAATAACAGACCTGGGTTATCAGATCCTGGGGAGCAAAGAGTGAGCGAGACCGAGCTGCCTTGTAGGGGAGAATAGCAATTTCCTCTCCAGCCCAGCGGTATCAATTGTCCTCAGCAGTAGGACTCACAGAAGTGTGGTAGAGCATGCTTTCACAGATGTTACAATGGGCTAGGGTGATGACACTGTGCACATTTACACTATTTTTCTTGTGCCGGGCGAGGAAGAGGTTTGCTTTTTTCCGCTCCGCCAGGACAGCTACAAATGTAAACCTGTGTGTAATCAGTCACAGGCTGATAAGAAGGCAGTTTCTCCCACAGAGAGCTGCCGCACACCTCTCCCCACGTGGCCCCTGATCGTGTCTTCATTAACCTCCCAGGAGGTGCACACCGCTGCGGTGGAGGGTTTTACTGTAGCCTTTGCCCTGCATCAACGGCGTGCACTTCAGATGGATGGTGGGTGGTGGTGGGGGGAGGGGGTATAATAATGGAGCGACAGCGTTGCTTAGTTTTAATTAATTGACGTTCAGGAAGTGTGAATTAATTTAATAGGCAGGATGACGCACTGAATTGCATCTCTAACTCGCACTCACTCACGTTGAACGCCATCTGCCCGGGGAGCATGTGACCTGTGCTGTCGTGTAGCACACTAGCATGCGACACGTGACACGTGCAGACAGATGGACACAGACAGACAGACTCGTCATGACATGGGGATTACAAAGGAATATGATGGTCTTAATTTTGCCTCAGAAGGGCTCGTCCTTCATTGCACGCTGCCATGTAAAACCAGCTCTGCACCAGCGACGGGAATTCCTCAGAACGACAGCAGTGAGATGTCAACCATGCTGCTGTGATACGAGCATAAACAGGATCGTGGCCTGGCTTCACTGAGGCACTGCCCCTGTGGTAAAAACTCACTTACAGCAAGCTGCCGTGACACATGCTGCGTGTTTTCACAGTCAGTCTGTTTTACAAATTGCCCCGGCAAAACACGCATTTTCCCTGCCTAAACCATCAATAACAGAGTCCTTTGGTGGCCCATCTTTGTGTCCCTTACAGGAGAACTGAGGGGCCCCAGTGTATCGTGGGATGCATTTAAAACTGCGGGTCTCCAACGGGGTGGAAAAGGAAAGCTTAGTAAAGTCAGCAGCACCTTCTGCGAATGTATCTTAAACGTGAAATTCTCGCTGTCCATTAACACCATGACATGCTGTTTTAGCTTCTCAGTAGAATAAATCCAGTTGCTTAATGCACCCTGGAACATCTGCTTTGACTTGGAAGCTTTCATTTATCTATCTTTTTATTTATTTATTTATTTAAAATTTGTGTTCGTACTTCTGCAGTTAATGGAAGCGGGCTCTATTAAAAAAAAAAAAAGAAAAAAAAAAAGGAAAAAGGAAGCGTGTCAGCTGTATTAAACATAGAGAGCAAAGCTTTTGATCTGCTGAGAAAAGGTTGATTATGGGGCTGTCATTATCATAAAAGCACATTTGAATATCTCTCCGGTCTACGTTTCTAATTATTATTTAGTGATGTCTTTTTTTTCTTTTTTAAAAGGAAGGGCAGCGGAGGACAGGTTGGGGAGGGGGCAGGGAATGATTTTGATAATGCATTCTCTTGGAAAGCAGTCTCTCTCTTTATGGTGCTGCCAATCCATCATATTGCAGTACGCAAGGAAGATAAGCCATATTAAAACCGCGAACGCTGATGATCCCTGACAGGTGTCTGATCCGGTGCCTCATCTGTGAGCTCCGCCGCCGCTATGAAAGGCCGCTTTGTTATGCTCTGGCACTGCGCGTTTAATGAATTTCCCAGCAAATGCTTATCTGTGTTTGATATTCCCTTTGTAAACAGGTCCGCCGCCTGCAATGGGGCTCTCCAGGCTGGACTCTGCACCGCCGTGTGCGGAATTGACAAACCACACTTCTTCTGTTATGATTAGAGTCTGATCTTTGTCAAAGTGCATCGCTGCCACATCGAGCCTTTGACTTCCAGCTTTCAAGCTTTCAGCAACTCCACCTGGGACACATCTAGACGTCCTGACATTTCATTTGTGCAGAAAATAGAAGAATAGAAGAATTTTGAAACCAGCATTATTTGAGAAAAGAGAAAACAACATAAATACGAGTAAATCAAATAAGCTTCTCTCTTAACGGCTGTGATTGGTGATGGATGAGGGGCTGTCGAGTACAAGGGATGAATGGCTTTAAATCGGGCTTGTGGTTAGGCTTTAGTCACTGTTTCTGTCTCGTGTCTGTCCCAGGTCTGTTGCCAATACTGATATCCAGCCGCGACTAAGGGGAGGTCAGATGAGGGGTTCAAGTTAACCACGGGATCTACAAATCCATTCGCAGTGAGGTTCCCTCCTTCTCGTCACACCTGAATGCTCATTAACTCAATTCAGCTCTTAATTGAGCTAATTACTGATCTTAATCAGACCCTGTTGTAATAATAATAATAATTTAAAAAACAACTAAAAGAGAAAACAATGAAGAAGCGCAGATTTAAATCCTGATTAATCCAACTGAGGATTTTTATAAGAAACCAGGGGAGCCTGGTGGGGCTGGAATTAAAAACAAAAGACGAAGAAGATATAATATAAAGGGCTGTCCAGGATCAGACCAAGGGGTTATCAAGCCTGGAGCGGTCTGCAGTTTAATTACCCATCAGGCCTTTTGTTTGTAAATCCTGCCCCCTGTGGGGCTGTAGGGCTGCGTGGGAGCGGTTCTCCACACACCTCTTCTCACCTTCACAGAGCATGCTGTTCAGGGCACAGTGATATTTGGAAATGAGAAGAGAAGAGAAGAGACAGAGAGAGGAGACAAGACAGCATGAGGGAGATTTGCAATCCTCCCCCATTGTTCTTTTTTCCCCAGTGTTTTTGCAAGATGATCACCAAGTCACAATGTGCACGGGGGGCAGGATGGCTCGGAGGGTGTCAGTGCAGGGGTGGGGATTGTGGGGGAGTGCAGCTTTCACTGGTTTCCCTGTAATTAAACAACTGTCCTGGTGACAAGGTTTTCATCAGCTGACACACATTTCACACAATCAATACAGAGCACGAGCCATTAGTCTGTGGCATTCATGACAATAATTACTGTACCCATCAGAGTTTTTGCGGCTTCAAAATGATGTTAAATATATATTCGTCAAGAGATGCAGTTTAAGGTAAAGCGCACGTCCCTTCTGGGGGCCAATTTAAAGAGAAGATTTTAACAGAACCTCACTGGTAGCGACAGATCATATTTTCTTGACACAGCAGCAAAGCACAAAACAGCACAGCGCTGGGCCGTCCCTACAGACAGGGCTGCGTTTGAGCCTGCGGGATTATTTAAATGACTCTCATAAACTCGCCTTGCCTCTTCCTTCCGACGCTGCTCCCCGAGAGCGGTCTGTAAAGGTGGGAAGCAGAGAATGTTCTGCAGATGCAAACAGGAAGGGGCTCCGTTTGCATAGGCATCTGAAACTAAAGGTGTGTGGGGGGGGTGAGCTGAATACATGCACTGCTGTGGGAAATTAGAAGCCGTACTCATGCATCGCACCAGACAGGCCCTGTATTTTCCACATCGCAGCACATAGATAGGACATAGGAAAACTACGCCAAGAGACACAGGGCTCAAATTAGTGTCAAGTGTCACTTTCTATTCAAATCTCTCTCTTCCGTGCCAGTAACACTACGCACCCACGATAACTCACCATGTACTGCACTTCACATGCGAGAGGGGCTGCAATCCAGTGGAGTTTTTTTTTTTAGTTTTTTTTAGAAATGTGGTCATTGGAAGTCATTACTTTATTTTTTGACCGGTCCTGGCCATTCCAAGCTCACTGCCCACCACCCTGCTCTGTACCCCCGTGTCTCTCAGACCTGGTCCCTGACAGCCTTAGACTGCAGGCCCTGCAGCCAGAGCGCAGCCCCCTGCCCGGGGAGGAGAGCCAGTCGCCCACACACCTACAGTACCACAGCCGGTCGCAGCACCGCCGCTTCTCCATGGAGGTGAGTATGGACTGACTCCAACACTGACACACCTGCAATGCAACACTGACACTGCAAAACTGACACACTGACAAGGCCTCTAGCAATACTGGACACTGCTATACAGCAAAACTGAGAGAGAGAGATTTTGGATTTTGGTTCTTATGGATTTAAAGCAGGGAAACTACTTTATGTATTATTATTATTATTATTATTATTATTATTATTATTATTATTAGGAAATCAAAATAAACAATATCAGTACTTGTAAAGCAAAGCAAGAGGTATAACAAAACGTTGTATAAGTGCTATTGTACAGGAGAGTAAATGGCTAAATTACATGTACTGTCTGAAAAGATGTGTCTTGAGTAAGCGCCGGAATGAGGTCAAGGACTCTGCTGTTTTGACTTCGGTGGGCAGGTCATTCCACCATTTAGGGTTCAGGGATGAGAAGGAGCGGCTCTGGAGGAAGGAGAGTGGAGAGGAGGCAGAGTTAGTCTTCTGGCACTGGAGGAGCGCAGTGCTCTTGAGGGGATGTATGTAGAGACGAGGGTCTGAAGGTAGCTTGGTGCCATGTGGTGGAGACAGCTGTAGGTGAGGGTCAGTGTCTTGAACTGAATGCATGTCGGTATCGGGAGCCAGTGGAGGGAGCGGAGCAGTGGAGTAGCGTGTGTGAATCGGACGAGCAGCTGAGTCGAGTAGTTGGTGAGGAAGGGTTGGATTCGGCGTATGTTGCTCAGGAAGAATCTACAGGTGCGTGTCAGCGTGGTGATGTGCTGGGTGTAGGAGAGCGCAGGATCGAGGGTGACTCCTAGGTTTTTAGCGGAAGAAGAAGGAGAAAGTGTCATAGAAAGTGTCCATAGGGGATTGAGATGGAGAGATCAGCAGAAGGTGAGGAAAGGGGGGGATAAAGAGGAGATCTGATTTGGAGAGGTTGAGCTTGAGGTGTTGCAAGTGTATCCAGCCGGAGATAGCAGACAAGCAGGAAGAGATACGAGAGGGGATGAGAGGGTCAGAAGAGGGAAAAGACAGGAAGATCTGGGCATCATGGTAACAATGGTAAGAGAAACCATGGGATGCGATGAAGGAGCCCAGGGAGCGAGTGTAGAGAGAGAACAGGACGGGGCCCAGGACAAAGCCTTGGGGTACGCCTGTGAGGAGAGGCTGGGGGGTGGATGAGGAACCTCGCCATGTCACTTGGTGGAGGAGAACCAGGTGAGAGCAGTCCCAGAGATTCCAAGATCAGCGAGGCAGGAGAGGAGGATGGAGTGATCAACAGTGTCAAATGCTGCGGAGAGATCAAGGAGGATGAGGACAGAGTCAGTGACTGAGTGGAGTGAGCTGTGCGGAAGCCGGATTGCAGAGGATCCAGGAGTGAGTGTTGGGACAGAAAGTCAGAGAGCTGACGGTGGACCGCCCGCTCGAGAGTCTTGGAGAGGAAGGGGAGTAGGGAGACAGGGCGGTAGTTCTGAGGACAGGTGGCATCAAGGGTTGGTTTCTTGAGGAGTGGGATGACAGAGGGGAAACAGCCAGAGAGGAGTGAGGAGTTGAGGAGGGAGGAGATGAAGGGGAGAAGATCAGGAGCAGTCGCTTGGAGGAGGTGAGAAGGGAGAGGGTCCAAGGCACACGTTGTGGGTTTGTGACATAGGAGGAGAGCGGAAACATCAGAGTCCGAGAGAGGTGAGAATGAAGAAAAGGAAGCTTGGTTGGTGGAAGACTTGGGTGGGATGGGAGAGGAGGGGGGACTGTTGAAGAGCTTGCGGATGTCTGCAATCTTGGAGGAGAAGAAGGAGGTGAAATCATCTGCAGAGAGAGACGAGGGAGGAGGAGGGGGAGGGGGGCAAAGAGGGAGGAGAAGGTGGAGTAGAGTTTGCGGGGGTTGTTGACAGAGGATTCAAAGAGTGACTGGATTAATACTTCTTGGCTGAGGTAACCCTGCATCAGTTTAGCAGTAGTTTAATAGTGAAAAATAGTCTTTAAATGCTGATATTAAATCTGGCTGATCTGTGCTGAAAGGCCTTGGATGGTGTGAAGCTGTAAGGAAGCAGCAGAACTTTATATATTAAATATATATCTATACGTCTAATTATTACTATTATAATGGAAAGGTGTCATTTGCCTTGATCTATAAAATCAGAAAAGTTTGTGTGCAGAAAGACTCAAACCTGCACCCTGTTTACTGCAGACTGAAGCAGAGAAACAGAGCCAGCAAGCACTTGTAGGCACATCAACATGGCTTTGCGAGTGCTTTTGATCTCAGCCTCACGTGACAGCGGTGTGTTCACTCTCAAATACACCCCTCACACAGCCCTGTGCGTCTCTGTGTCCCTCTTCACTCTCTCGCTCTCTCCCCCCCCCTCTCTCTCTCTCTCTCTCTCTGTCCATTCGTCTGTGCAGGATGTCAGTAAGAGGATGTCTCTGCCTGTGGACATCCGCCTCCCAGAGGAGCTCCTACAGAAGCTGCAGCTGGACAGCCCGCCCTCCTCTAAACCCCTGAGCCGCATGTCCCGCAGAGCCTCCCTGGTCAGTGCGTCCCCCGTGGGTCTGTGTGAGGGTCCTTGTGTCAGCATGAGACTTTTGTCCATGTGAGGGTCTGTGTGTCAGTGCCAGACTCAGTAGTAGTGGGTCAGTGTGTGTGTGAGGCATTCTTGATCACAGGGTTAATATGATGCCTTCTCTTTCTTTAGTCTGACATTGGCTTCGGAAAACTGGAGACCTATGTAAAACTCGACAAGCTGGGAGAGGTAAGACACTCTCTCTCTCTCTCACTCTCTCTCTCTCTCTCTCTCTCACACTCACATGCACACGCACATTGGCGACTTTTTCTGAATAAGCAGACAGGGCCCAGTAAAGCAGACAGTCAGTGCAGGGTATTATCGCACACTTTCCAGTCCACAGAAGCTCATCCCTCTGCAGTGCATGGCAAGATGGGGTGAGACCTCAGTCAGGCTGAGCCACATCAGTCCTGCCAACACAGGGCCGCACTACCATTCACAAGGAGGACATCAGTGCACTTGTGGGACACACTCTGCCCCTCTCTGTCTCGCTCTATACATCTCACTCCTTCACTGTCTCTCCCTGTACACTTCACTCATGACCCTAGATTGTCCTGCTCTGTTTTCCCTCTCTCAGGGTACCTACGCCACAGTGTTCAAAGGGCGCAGTAAACTGACAGAGAATCTGGTGGCCCTGAAAGAGATCCGCCTGGAGCACGAGGAGGGAGCGCCCTGCACCGCCATTCGCGAAGGTACCCAGGGGCCCTGGAGCCGAGGGGCCCGGCTGCCAAAATGCGTGGGATGAGTGGGCCTGGTGTTAACGTGGATGTGCCAATGCTGCCATCTAGTGGGACAAGGCAGAATTGCAGTAATGATGACAGCTTCACATTTGAAGGACAGAAATAATTGTTGCTTAAGATTAAAGTAATGAAAAAGGGATCTAGTCTAGATAGACAAACAACCTCAGTGTTGCTTTCAATTCAATAACTGGGAGAAACAGAGACCAGCGTTTAAAGTGGTTTGAAGAAAATGTCAATATGCATGTTTTTTGGGGGGGTTTTGGGAGGGGGGTTGGGTCGTCGGTATTTAGTTGCGTCCGCTGTTGAAGATCATTGTATTATTTAACAATCATGTTATTGTATTACTTCATTGCACAAAACGTTTTATGAATTGCTCTGATATTAGGTAGCCTTAATAAAGTCATCACCAAAGTCTTAAACTTAGTCAGCAAAAGAGAATGAAGAAGATAGAAATAATACCATAAGACTCGTGTGTGGTCTGATTTTTTATGAGATGACTGATCTTTAGAAAGTTTAGATTGCTTTGGAAGGCTCTACAATGAAATTCCTCATTTCATTTGAACTAGTAGCTAGTGTTTGTATATTCAATTAATGTGTGCTGGTGGAGTGATGTCAAAACTGTTTCCGGGGTACTGTGGTGAAAAGTAGGCCTTGCATAAACTCTGAAGACGTAACTTCCAGTGAGGTCTCATGAGACAGGGTGCATCAGTAGAAATATAATTTTATTTTTTATTGTGTGTATGTTTGTATTTGTGTCTTTCCCCTTTTTTGGAGCCATACCGCTCACTTTATTTAACCCTACCATTACAATAGTGAAGTCAGGTGAGGAGAGAGGTGGGGACTTAACATGGGCTTTGGTGACTGACTGTCTGTCACCCCCTGTCATCGCAGTGTCATTGCTGAAGAACCTGAAACACGCTAACATCGTGACTCTGCACGACATCATCCACACCGACCGCTCGCTCACCCTGGTGTTTGAGTATCTGGTAAGCATTGTTTCCCCCCGATTGGCTGGCTGGCCCACCCTGTCGATCTGTCCCATTATCTCTGTTCGGATGACTGTGTGACGGTCTCTGTGCATCCCTCTTCACAGGACAGTGATCTGAAGCAGTACCTGGACAACTGTGGGAACATCATGAGCATGCACAACGTCAAGGTGAGTGGCTGGGAGCGAGGATGCGTTAGATGTTCCCCCTTCATTTACCGATCTTCAAATTTAACCATAAACTGTGTATACATTGTGGTAGAACCCCTGAGACCAGCTTCTACCCAGTGAACCACAACAGCAACTGACTGTCGATTGGCAGAACCGAACAAATGGACTGGGCACCACCCCTTCCTGTAATTGACACTGGGCAAACCCTGCCTGAGTGCTTCAATTCAACATTACAGATTTATATTAAAGGATTCATAGTGCACTGGAGTACTTAAATACCCAACATGTAGGAATGATTGATACAACAAAAACGCTTGTTTGTTTGATATTTATTTATTTATTAATCCATCTTCACTATGGGAGGTACAGATCTAGATGAAGTAACGCATGAGAAAGACCTAGGAGTCTACGTGGACTCCTCACTTTCTCCATCCAAGCAATGTGGGGAAGCAATAAAAAAGGCAAACACAATGCTGGGGTATATTGGCAAAAGTGTAGAATTGAGGAGCTTTTCCAGATCAGCAGGGACACATGCACCCGGGGACACAAATGGAAATTGGGCTTCAAGGCATTCGAGTTATTAATGGACACCAAATGATCACAATGGGTCGAAAGCCTCCTCTCATTTGTACACTTTCTTATGTTCTTATGTTCCCCCGGCCTCCCAGTAGCTGCATCCCAGGTTGTCAATGATTGCCTTTCTTGTACATGATTAAAGTAACGGTTTCTAAGGTTACCAGTAATTTTCCTTTGAGCAAAGTGAAGGAATGCCAGCTGCAGTGAGCGCCATCCCTGGAATGACAGACACACAAAAACACAGACACACACACATTTGTGGGGACTTTCACAAACCCAGTGACAATCGCCAGGTTTCTATTTACGGTGCCTCCAGCCACGCAGGGCCCCTCCCTTGCCTTCAATTCACACTGGCTCTACTCCCTCTCAGATCTTCACGTTCCAGCTGCTGCGGGGCCTGTCCTACTGCCACAAGAGGAAGATCCTGCACCGGGACCTGAAGCCCCAGAACCTGCTCATCAACGACAAGGGGGAGCTCAAGCTGGCGGACTTCGGTAAGGCCCTCGCTGGCTGTGCGGGGTTAGGCAGCGTGGCCAGCATGAACACACCGCACTGCAGCTCAGCTCCTGCCAGGCTCTGCGTGGTTGCGTGCTTCTGCGATTGTGACTGTTACCATTGTCGTTGTTTTCATCCCGGTCTAGGCCTCGCCCGGGCCCAGTCCGTGCCCACCAAGACCTACTCCAACGAGGTGGTGACCCTGTGGTACCGCCCCCCGGACGTGCTGCTGGGCTCCACAGAGTACTCCACACAGATTGACATGTGGTGAGTGCCCCCCACACGGGCTGTGTCCTTTTATGTATCTGATGCATTATCCATTAATTATTATTGCATTTGACTGTTTTTGTTTAATTTTGTTGGTTTGACAGTTTGCCATTTTATCACAAATGCAATTGTTTTGATTGATTTAATGCACTTGTTTCTTGAGTTTAATTTGTATTTTGGTTTAAACACTGATTTTAGAATTGGATGTAAAAAAATGTTATCATAAGTATTACATTTTTTTGTATTGTTTTTATTTTGTAATGTAAAATACTTTTCCAATAAAACAGTCCTGTGTCCTCGGCGTGTAACAGCCGAATCACACTGCTAGGCACTGACCCAAACTATAAACCTCAACGCTCGCCCAACTCCAGCCCCCAATGCCATGCCCTAACCGCAGCTGTCAACACGGCCCTCAGCACCATCTCCAAATCCTGGTCTACGATTGATCGATTCCCAGTCTCCAGTACCAGCTCTGTCCCTGACTATTCCCAGTGTCTAAAGACAGTCACTCTCCTTACCTTTGCCGAAGATGAATCCTTCACCATAATGAACACTTACTCTCGTCTGGCTCTAATTAATAAACACATGAAAAGCTTGGCCCGTCTCCATTGCAGTAAACATTACAGTAGATCACTGCACAGAGCTCTACCACGGATAGCATGTTTGCAAACTTTAAATCTCAAAGTTTATCTCTGGGTTCACTTTGAAATGGGTCAGAAGGGGATCACGATCTTCATCTTTAGCTGCTTTCACAAACCAAATCCTCCCGCTGCAGTTTGTGCTTTTCAGCGCTGTCATTCTTACTGCCACAATCAGGGCGATTTTAAAGAAATCAGAGGAGATTTAAAAAGGTCATGCTTAAGGCACAACACTGAGAAAGCCCGTCTGTGGTGGGAGGGGTGGAAACACCACAGCCCTATTAATATTTCACTTATAATACCACTAGTTTCTCCTGCTATGAATCCACCCTGTCATTTCGTCAGGTTCTCTCTGGGAACAGGGTGGCGTGAGAGCTCCTCCCCGGACACGTTAACAGGGCCTCACTTGGTCGAGCACTGACATGCAGACCGGATCTCCCGGGGTTATCCGAGGGCACGGGGTACAGGGTCTGGCATGGGAGGGGGAGCGGTGCTGTGCGTGTCTAGGTCTGGGTCTGGGTCTCGCTATGGAATCACGATAGACAACTCTCTTGGATGTCCACGGTCACTGCGGTGTGATGTACGGACACTGCGGCCCCCGCACACTCCTGCCAGGCCTCGCACTGTAGGTACGGTAAGGCAAGCTGGGAGCCTCTCTATGGCCCCTCTATGGTGGCGTCACAGAAACCAGTGCCACAGCCTCCCGCTTCCTCAGTGTCACCAGAGTAATAAACGCACAAGGGGCACTGATTGTACGCCATGCCCACGCCAGCCCAGTAACCACAAAACACCAGGGGAGACGGGGAGATATCTGCTGCTCATAATGTGAAGGATTTTTTTTTTAATGCACCTTGCTGAGCTTGTTCTCTACCCTTCCCCGGCTGCAGGGGCGTGGGCTGTATTCTGTACGAGATGGTGACGGGCCGGCCCATGTTTCCTGGGTCCACAGTGAAGGAGGAGCTGCACCTCATCTTTCGGCTCATAGGTGAGGCTCCATGGCTGCAGTGCTTACATCGACCACCAGGGGGCGACAGGGCACGAGTTGGAACAGCGGTTCATCTGCAGACCAGCTCAAATCGGTTCAGAAGACCGTGGTGCTTTGGAAGGGGGTCCGTGTAGGAGCCGGTCCACACGCATGTCACACCCCAGTATTTTACACTTGCTAAAGCATGATAGCTATGAATATTAACATGGTGATACGCTAGGGGTGTACATCTGTGCAACCTCCTGCCCACAATATGACATCACACCTCTGTGAGATCTAGGGTGGGCCCAGTTGCCTGGCCTCATGGACGATGTAAGGCACTACTTTCAGGACCCCCATTTAAAACACTCTTCTCTCGTGGATTCATGAATTAATTAGTAGTTCTGCAAAAATGTTCAGCATTAAATGCATCACATTTTAAATCTATATTTAGGTTTTTAATATTAGAGTTTCTAATCCTATTATTTCACATCTGGGATATTTAAAACAATAAAAACCACCAATAGGAGAATATTTTCTGTTTAATGAGAAAACAGAACAGTGCACTGGAAAATCTGTAGACTGGGTGCGATATATTTCTTACACACTTCCAAATGAATATATGAATGAATTAATTAATGAATGAAGAAAGAAAGAAGTTTACAAGTTGCGTAAACGTATATCCATTCTGCCTGTGAAGCCAATTCAGTCCAGCGCTATGTGATGCAATAGTCTCCCTCTGTGACGCTGCAGTGGAAATACTCCCAGTACGGTCGCCAGAGAGGAAACGTGGTTTAAACTGTACCACAGTTATTCTGGCAGCCACTTCACAGTCAGTGGACAATTACCGGCAATAAGTCACCGGGCCTGGTCAGTGCGAATCCAACCCGCCCCCCCAGCAGGAAGCAACTGTGGGCCGTCCGCGTTAATCAATATCCTTAATCAAAACAGTCTTCCTTTTGTTCGCCAGCAAAGTCTACCTGGTGAATACCTTACACCACTGTCTCCTTGTGGTTTATTATTCCAAGATCCTCGTTAAGGGTCAAGTGTCAAGTGTCCTCCATAGGGTCTGACAGGTTGTCCCATACCTCATGGATTGAATCTGAAGTTCCCAGTGATCTCCCCAAAGCCCTAATAACTCAGCTATCTGTCCTAGTTTCATGCCGTTGCGGGCCCATTTCTTTTGTGTGTAAATAAAACAAAAACAGGGCTGTTCTATATGGATGTGGCTACCTGTTAAATGAAGGCAGTGAAAGTGTCTGCATCATTGTAAACTAGCTCTGGTCAGTCCGTCTTGTTCGCCACATACAGAGCCTCTATCTAGGCGACTATCTGGTGCATGTTGATGACATCACGGATGCGCAAGCGTTAAAGCTACATTTTATTTAAAAGCGTATTTAATCTGCTGCAGATGTATTCAGCTTTCATGTTGTTAGGGGACACACCCAATCAGATATTTGAATAAATAAAATGAAACAGGAGTCAATATGGGACGCTTTGTATTCTGGGAGATATTGTATCCCATCTCCACCCTCTGTCTGGAAAGGGTTCTCAGGGTGGGCCTCATCTGTTCTGGCCATTTCAACATTGAGGTCTCAAACCAGGCTGGGCCGGGGACCCCGTCAGCCGCCGAGGCCGTGTCACATCCACTCCCTGCTTGCTGACCCAGAATCTCCTTCCCTCCCCAGGCACGCCCACAGAGGAGAGCTGGTCGGGGATCTCAACGAATGCTGAGTTCAAATCCTACTACTTCCCCCAGTACAGACCCCAGCCGCTCATCAACCACGTGCCCAGGTAACGAAATATGGACAGAGACACAGAGAGACCGATAGACAACCATGGGAAAGATGGCAGCTATCATAGATGCAGAAGCTCTGTTCAGCAGCTTGAGGTTTAAGGGCATTGGAGTTCAAAGACGGGCTTTATGCCCTTGAATTGATATTAATTGATATTAAACCGAGCACTTGGCCTCTAGTACCTGGCTGGTGCTTTTAAAAAGTATGAATCAAGAGAAAGACGCCTGGGACATGTTTTTGTATGTTTGAAAAGATGTTGATCCACATGACTCGCATGTTTCTGTGTGTATTTTCAGGTTGGACACGGAGGGAATTGACCTCCTCACGTGCCTACTACTGGTAAGAGTCTGAACACCGAACACTGTCTCTTTACCTTCTGTGCACCGAGGTGTTGCCTTTCCACCTCGGCTCCTGTCAACACCGAACAGATCCCTATCGGTGCGCAGCGGCCCTCCCTTCACCCGGCGCAGAGCAGCAAACATGTGACAACAACAAATAGAAATCAGTAGGGCTGTCCCGGGTCAGTTTTTACTTTCGAAGGTTTGGAACACATTACCGAATGAAGGTTCAAACCTTCGTTGGTGGTAATTTGCAATAACTTATCGATGACGTCACATTAGCTACCAGTGTATAGATTTGAATGACAATCCTACTTTTTAGTTTTTACAGATAACCCAGATAAACAAGATAAAACATCCCCTTGAAGTTTAAAATAAGTTATCCCGAGCAGTAATCAAGTTTTTTACAAGCACACGGTTTGATTTTACTTGCATGAAACATGCTTACCTTCCTGTAAAAGCACTACTCATAATAAACTGTATGTGCGCTGACATATGTATGTTAAATGTAATCTGTATTTTATTCAATACAGAAAAAGTGTTGGAAATTGCAATTCAGTGTAAACCCCTTGATGAATAGCCTATATCCTGGTGTTCAACTATACGGAAATTAGTAAATACTACGAACACACAAACCTTAATATTTGGGTTAACTATAATAACCCAAACAGTTATTCTACAGTTCAGAGTTTGTTTGTCAACACTATATATTGTTCGGTATATTATATAATAATAATAATAATAATAATAATAATAATAATAATAATAATAATAATAATAATAATGGGTTGATTAACAAAAAACTTGAAGAGTTAGTACACATTACTAAACACAGCTCATCTCCACTTCTCCGCTTTCAATTCTATGCAATTGACCATTAAGCTGAATAAATTATGCATAATAATTTAAATTTGTGTTGCAGTGATCCCGGAGTTTGCTTGTTCCTCCGTGATACCAGTTCTCAGTTGCTCAGCTTACATTTAAGCTTTTGGATTCTTCTGTGCATTTAGCAAAACATGCTAAACAGCAGATATTATCGTTTTTGTTTTGTTTTACATTTCCATTATATTGCACAACAGCGCTGTAAAGATGGCGGATGAAGAAACAATAAAGCGGAATAACGCAGAGTGTCCACAGGCATGCTGGCAAATGGGGGATAGTGAAAAAATACAACATACATGATCAGTGTAATCGTATAATTTCAAAATACATTGTTTAAATGTAATCTGGTCCAGTGTCTGCAAACATGACAGGGGCAGTTGAGGGGCTTTTTATGATGGTTTTGAAATTTATTTTCATCAACTTTTATTTATTAATGAGCAGTATACAAATCTAATGTTTTAATTTATTTGGCTACGTGGCGTTTACTATTTTAACTTTTGCGGGGGTTTCCAAGCAGTAGACTCAACGTATGATTACAGGACCAACAACAAATTGTTGTATTTATTATGACTGCAGCACACACATCTCAGGGACTGAACACGCTCACACAGACTCGTTATTCCGCACCCCTCACCTGTAATCCCCTCTCCCTGCGCTCCTCCCCACTGAACCCATTACTGGGTGTGGTGGTACGTTACAGTATTCAAATATTGTACATTTCTATTAACAAGAGAGAGAAACATTTATTTGATTGTGACAAGATGAACCTTCAAAGACAAAGGTCTGGAGACCGAAAATATTCAACAATCTTCAGCAGCATCTTGGCAGCAATCAAATACTTAATTATGTAGCAGACCTGGTTTGACAAGGCTAATTATAGCTTTAATGACAGGTAAGGAGGTGTGAACCAAACATGTTTGAGCTTTGTGGCCCTACACCTACGTAAATTATACTGCATGTGTATAAACCTGGCTCTCTGTTTTAGTGTGCTGCCAAACATGGGATGCTGTCCACAAGAATCTGATTAAGATCTTAGTTTGTTTAAACTACAGACCCCATTTTCGTACACTTCCAGTTTACATAGCTGTAACGGTGGGTGGCACTCGCGGCAGAATCAACAGGAGTCGGGTTCGTCACGGTGAGGGTTGAGGGCAGTAGGAAGGATACAAACAAGGATATGAACTCACGGTTTCGCACCAGGTGCCCGGATTATTTTACCTCCCTGTTTGTGCAGACGTTTAGAAAGCTCAGAAACGGGTCTCTGATTACAGCCGGAGAACCAATATTCCCGGCACTCGGCTGAATGAGAGCTCTCCGGCTGTGGACTATAACTCAAGACACATACCTGGAGTTGTGAAAACCTATTGGCTGTCAAGAAACCATTCAAAATCAAAATACCCCGTCCCCATCCCACCACAAAATAGAGCGACAAACTGCTTCACAACAAAAAGCTTTTATTTAGAGAAGTCATTTTAACTGATCTCTTCAGCCCTCTAAAGAAAGCGCTGAAAACTACACAATTTCATAAAAGGTCTCATTCAGGAGCAGAGCTGTCTTCGCAAACTGAGGTCCAACCATCCCCAGTTAAATGACTACGGGGACAATTGATTACCACCTTGAATATATACGCTGGTGCAAGCCTGGGGGGGGGTTCGTGCAAAGCCCCTGTGTGGGTGACTGGCCGGCTGGCCGGCCCACTCATGGGCAGAGGTGCACCTTGTTTGAAGAGGCCTGCCCTCACAGCAGCCAGTCTGCTCCCGGTTGGAATTTATATATTGTTTTGTTCTACCTGCATGATCATTTGCCCAGCAATGGACTGGCATCCCGTCCTGGGTGTATTCCTGCCTTGCGCCCTATGCCTGCCAGGATTGACTCCAGCTTCCCCACCACCCTCACCAGGATAAGCGGTTTCGAAGGATAAGCGGTTTTGAAGATGGATGGATGGATAATAATAAACATAATAATCGTATTGTTCTTAAGAAACATGCAATACGGTATAATGCAAGCCACACTGACAAAGGATTTGTGATTTCAGAAAGAGGGTGGCACGCTGTAAAAGCATCATTCTGTCCCCGAGGCGCATTCCTCTCGCCCGAACACGCGTCAAGGCCATGAGGAGAACGTCAGAAACTGCGCAACAGCTAGATCAAGGATCGTTACCAATGCAGGGCTTGCCCTCACTGACCCACCCTGGGCTCGGTGCGGAACATAGCAGCCCTGCACTGCCATCACGCCCGGCCGTGGCACAGACGGGCGGTGGGGGCAGTACTGGTTGATGGCTGGACCCCGGGCCTCACCACCGTGCTGCTTTTGGTTCTAGTTGAGCTCTAAGTACTAATTTGGAGAATCAGACCTTTTTTATTATTTGCAGATATGTCATAGTATAAGGCACTTTAAAGCTCAAACTTCTTGTAAGCGAAACAATTTAAAATACTGGCAGCCAGTGCCAAAAAACTCTGTTCTGCTGAAACCAATCCATTCCCTGATGTCTGGCGGACACTATCACAGGCACATTCAACAGTTTCAGCAGCACTGCAGGTTAAAAACAAAACAAAAAGTAAGAGAACACGATGTCTTTAGGACAAACCCGCCGTCCCCTCGCTGGTGAAACAGTGCGCTACCGTCGTTCCTGCCAACCGCATGGCCGGAGTTCTGAGAATCGCTCTGTTCCCTTTCGTCCGAAACCACTCGAGCGCCGCCACGCCACTCAGCTCTGCCCAATTACCCGCTTCTGCTTTTTACTTTTATAATAATATTAACGATCCATTCACTTCTTTGCTTCCTGGGGATTCACAAATAGGAATGAAAAACAAAAACAGAGGATTAAATCAGCGCCAAACTGTGGGGGCAGAGGAGAGAAGGAAATGATTCACCTGGTGAGGGAGGAGAGTTCATCCCTCCATTCAGACCTGGATTAACCTTCTGTCTGAAACAATAGGCAAGAAAGTCAACGTGCTCATGAGAGACAAGAGAAATCATTCAGATCAATAAGCAACATGACAGACCCACTGCGACCCGTCGCTGCGATGGAGAGACGGGGACTGCCGGTGGATGAGGCTCACAATAATAATACCAACAGCAACAGAGACATTTATAATGAGATACATAACATTAACGAGGGACAGTACCACAGGATAGCACAGACGGGCCAGTTTTCCGTAATCGGATCCACAGTACGGGCCCCTGTCCTCAGACAGCTCCTCTGTGCCATGAATGAAGCTCTTGTAGGAAGAAACTGCAGCACAGAGGCCCCTGTCATACAATCGACTGAAACCAAGAACCACCTTCTCATTGTGCGGCCCCACTTATCATTATCAGCACATTCCCCTCTCTCTTTTGCAGAAAGACAGACGCAGAACTTAGACTTTTAGAACAAGCAAAAATGTGGCAAAACACAGGGCAGCCAAATGCAGAGAATGCAGAGAGGTAGGAGTCAAAAAGCACACCAAGCTCTAGGACAACTTTTATTTCAGGGCACACGCCCATTCCTGCAGTGCAGCTGAGGCAGGGCAATCGCTTCATTTATACCACATGGCAGAGCAGCAACAATGCGACACGGCCCGACAAACACGATCTCAGAGCTCAGAAACACCTCGGGGACGAGTTCAGTAGCAAGGGGGAAGGGAAACTGGGCAGGTTGTGGGTGTGGGTGTAAGGATCGCCATTGCGCCAACCTGCTGTTTTGCGTTTCTACCCCTGGCAGTACGAAGCCAAAAGCCGGATCTCTGCGGAAGCGGCCTTGACACACCCCTACTTCAGGAGCCTGGGGGACAGGGTCCTCACCTTGCCTGACAGTAAGACCGAGTTATTCTAAAAGCTATTCTGACCCGCATCCCTGCGCAGGTGTGTTCAGCCTGAGACAGTGCAAAGTAAAACTGCAGGACTGTTTTTAAGAGCAACAGGAGGCGTGACCTGGAACAGCTCCGTCATGCTACTTCAAGGGTAATGTTTTTAGTGTATGAGGTAGAGAAGGTTATCCTTCTACGTCTCCTTTCCCAGGTGAGCTTCAGTCCCTCAGCTATACAAATCTCTAGAGTATCAACTGGAGAAGGAATCATTATTTTGTGTGGCTGAGCATCCTGCCCTTTTCAGATAGATAGAAAGCACAGGTGGATGGTAGCAGGATGCTATGCCTAGATGGCTTTGTGAATGGTGTGGCCCCATGGCCCCCGCCCACATTAACAGGGTGCTGTCCCGTCTCTGTGCGTTCGCAGATGCCTCCGTGTTCTCCCTGAGGGAAGTGCAGCTGCAGAAGGACCCAGGATGCCGGGGATCTGTGTTTCAGCAAGCAGGTACGTCCCCCACCCCTCCATTCTTCTTCAGTGGACTTCCTCGCAATATAGGGATGTATCTCAGCAATGTGAGCACCATAGTCCTGTAGTTCAAGACTGAGCAGGGGCAAAAGAGATATGTGATCATATGTTTTGGGTCACCCTAAGTCTGATGACATCACAGAGAGAGGCGCGAGGAAGAGACAGCAGACACTGAATCATACCTGCAGCGACGACATGGCTAATTAAATCTTACACAGCGGAGCTCAGCCCAGCAAGGGGACGTGACCGATGAATGAAGCCATTGATATAAAGCTCTATCGCGGCAGCCCAAATCTCCGTGGCTTAAGAACGGGAGACAGGGGAGGCGGACCTTCGTTAGTCAGCCTCTCTCACTCATCCGCCCGTCGAACACTCGTGGAAGTGTTTGAAGAGCCGCCTGCAATAGGATTAGCTGAACTCACCTTTGAAGAGAACCAATAAGTCATTAGCTTAATGGTTCTAAGGGGGGGAAGAAAAATCTATTTGAATAACGTTCTTCTCTCTCTCTCTCCCTCCCTCCCTCCCTCCCTCCCTCTCTCCATCAGCCCGTGGGAAGAACCGGAGACAGAGTATATTCTAAATTCATTAAAGAGGGAGTGCTGCAAAGGAGGGGGAGGTCTCCATTCCAGCAAGACAATGAAAGGTTGTGAGAAAGAAAGAAATAAAAGCACCCGCCCCCCCCCTCCCCAACCCCCTGGAGGTAGCTGGCTGGGGGGCGAGTGTAGTGGTGGGGGGGGACACCGTTATGGGCCAGAGTCACCCTCCATTTCACCCTGCGATATTTAGGGCTGATAAAAACCTGAACCCCTCACCTGCTTTAGGGTTGCCTGTGTGAGGGAAGGGTGGACAGAAATACTCAGCTGACCTAAACCTGTCCCGCCTCTGCCCCTCTCAGCATCTCAACCTCTGCAATGCCTCCCCCTCTGCCCCGGAGTAGCCATGGCCTCCAGCTGGCAAGCACACACACACACACACACACACACACACACACACACACGGCCATTGATCGAAGGCAAGGTCTCCTGTGTCGGTCTGCATCTGTCGACTCTCTCACGAGTGCAGCCACCGCCATGCTTCACACCGCGGGTCACCGGCGCGGTCTGTCCGGCCCCCCGCCCCCCTGGCCCCCTCACGGTGCCTAATCCCACCCTGGTCCTTGGCCCGGCCGTGTACGAGCAGCTTTAGCTTGTCCTCGTCTTCGTTTACTGTCATCAGGGCCACTTTCCCTCACAGCTCCTTTACACTGCTCCCTCCCGCGCACTTCTGCTCCAGACCGCCTGTGATCTCTCCGCAGGGGAAATCAAGTGTTTCCAGTTACTGTTATTTACCATTCCAGCCTCTGTTGCTCACCACTCGGGGCCCCTGGGCACTACCGGGACAGCCGCCACGAGGGACACACCGTTTTCACCAAATAAACAATGATCATAGTTATACCTAGGGACACATTTATTTAAAAAGGGTTTATTTTTAATGCCCATCCGATTCATCCAAACGTCTGCACAGCCAGACAGCGGTGGGTTACGGCAGTCCAGTGTGTGCGTTGAGGGAGAGATTGGGTCTGCTGGCGAGGAACAGGGTAACTCCGCAGTGCAGCGTACATTTTGAGGTAGTCTTGCCCCCAACCTACCCACAACTTTTTTGCAACGTTGTGAGAACATTGTGTGTTAGCTGGGAGGGAGAACCCACAAGTCTATTGACAGAGGACACTTCGCAGCAAACTGCTTTTAGTGTAACCAATGCTGTGAGGATTACGGAGCTGCTCGAGTCCTGGGATCAAAGCCCAACAGTGCAGAGCATCTGGAACAAGCGGCTCAATGAAAACAACGGGGAGATTACACTCACTTAACACCTGTGAATGCTCCCCCCGAATCCTCATTAGATACTGGCAGATGCACAGGGTTTAAACACACGGCGTACGTTCGGCACCCACACTGCACAAACGGGTGCCTGTCACCCCAGCTGGGTACGATGCGTAGCTACTAGTGATATTGCGTAAGCCGTGGCGTTAACACTCCCCTGGGTACCGTCATGCGTTGTATGGCGCTGAGAGGGAGCCCACCGCAGCTCTGCTTCCAGCCCACCCTCTCCTCATTATTCAGCTCATGATTCATTTGCCAAGAGCACCAGCGTGTTCCCTCACAGTTTCCCCTGTTCTTTAGCTGTGAGTCACTCCACTTTAATACTAAGTAAGTGCAACTCTCTTCCTCCCGTGAAATAAATAGAACAAACGCACAAAAAAGAAGACAGTCTCGCACTGTAAGTGGGGCAGCTCTCTGGGGGTGCGGTGCGATCTGAACGTGTGTGGCCTCAAACAGGCCTGCATCCCGAAACACTGCCTTTTAACATGGCTGTCTTTGACACGACACCCCTGTAGAAACCTGTCTGAACATTACTTTGAATTTCACCCCTGCTTTGCTTTGCTCTGCTTTGCTTTGATATGCCTTTTTTTCAGTACACTAAATATTTTTGTATCCAACTCAAGTGGAAAATATTTATTGTATTTTAAAGAAAATGTAGATTGTTCTAAGTTTTACAAGTGTCAGAAAAAAGTATGAAATGACCGAGGGATACAGAAATATTATAGATGTTGTTTTCACTCTTTGTTGAGACCCTGGAAGGGAAATGTTGTGGTCTTTTTATGAAGGGTTAAATGTTAAGTTAAATTTATAATATATAAAAATATATATCTTAAAACAATCATGTATAATTTTGAATAATTACAAATATATATATATATATATATATATATATATCCTAGCATCTCTGGAGATGGTGTAAGTCTGTATTTGTTTATTTGTTGTGGTCATTGAAAAATGAGTATTTTAAAGCTATTTTAAATACTGTAAATGTAACTAAAGGATAAATATATGTATTTTAAAAGTTTACCTTTTCAGGGGGGTTTTATGGCAAACACAAGGCCCTGTTTCATAAGACTGTAGATGATGTCTAAATGTTTTATAAATACAGTATATTTAGATTTTGTATGAAATATGTGAAACTTAACATTTTGTGTGATTTCTCTATTCTATGAGGTTGTACTGAAAATGAATGTATTGTGACTTCTGCAAGAGCCAAAAACGATGACAACTATGACAGATTAAATAAATTATGAAGCTATCTATAACCTTAAACCTTGTATTATGGCTTACACTTTTTCCACAAAGCTGGTTTTGAATTAGAACTGAGGTGTTGTATTATTGTTTGTTGATTCATGTTCTTACGAATACAACACAGCACATCAAATTTGGAAACACAAAGCTTTGCTGTAACATTGAAAAAATCTACTATTACAGGGGGAACAACACATGCAATAAGCTGACCTACAGAGACTGGGGTGGCCGACAGTTCTAATGATTTATTTTAAGTGTGAACAACAGCAACAACAACAGAAACAAAATCCCAATATAAGTGGATCAACAGCAAACCTTAGACTCTGACAGCAATGCCAACTCTCGCTCTCAACCATTAGTCTCTTTTAAAATGTGTGTAGTACAGAGTAAATAAGTGGCAGATATGTGCCTAGATTGCACACAATGCTTACACTCACACAAGGCCTGATAGACGCTTTGCTGATAAAAGCAAAGGGAGAAAGGATGTGCTTTTTTTTCTTCTCAAATGGAAATTTCCCAGCAGCCAGTCCAGTTGATCAGTATTCTGCGGACAGGCTGTGGGACCTCCCGTTATCTTCAAATGCAATAGGCGCTGTTGTGCATCGAAAATGAAATGAACAATTGCGGCTTTTCTCCCTGCCTATGACTGCAGCGGTCTTTTATGAGCGGGGGTGGACGCTGTGTTGTGGGGTATTTACCAACTCAAGCATGGTCAGAGAGAGAGAGAGAGAGAGAGAGAGAGAGAGAGGGTAAAAGCTCCAGTTGTAAACCTATACCAGCCAGTCCAACCATAACGCGCAAGGAATTCACCAGAAAATGACAAGAGAGGCATTGTTCAGCACAGAGGGAACAGGGAAATGACAAAGCTTTTGTAAAGTAATGACTTCAGTGAAAGAAGTCACATCCCTTTCGCCACGTTTCAGTTGGCATTATACAGTTATTAAGTAGGCGTATTGCCCCAGGTTTGAATTAAATCACCTATCTGGGGAGCAGCAATAAAACATATTCAGTTTGGGCATCTGGGGAACACGCCCTGGGCACGTAAGGAACACATACACCTCGACAGAAACAGGTTTCTTGTCTTGCTTCTAATACAGTTACATTCAGTGCAACACACTTGTACTGTCTTGGCATCTGATCTTAACGGTTTTTAATTGCATTTATTCTGAATGGCATCTCATTTTCTTTCCCGTTGGATGCAAAAACAATGATAGTGCTACTGTATTAACTTCGGTATAGATTAACCACTGGCTACATGAAGGGCCCTTGAGAAAAGGTGTCAATCGCACAGAGTCTCCCCAAATAAAACCATCCGGTAGAAGATCATTTACGATTGAGAAGGAAAAAAACAGATCCGGTTTAACAGTGAATGAGTCGCCGTATTTAAGCATTAACTTTCGAGGACAACAGTTTTACCAGCGTAGTCATCCAAAGGGGAGGGCACTGCCGAGACAGGCAGTGCTTTAAATGCTGCCCCTGCGCCCGACGCACCGCTGCGCGCACTGGGCTGAGCCGGAGTCCCAGCGCACCTCGCCTCACTGCGCCGCGGACACAGCTGGAGCAAGACGAGGAAGAGGAGGAGGAGGAGGAGGAGGGTCTAAAGTTGCTCCAACTTGACGAAAGCGTAAAACAGAAATATCCGCCTACAGAGTGAAGCGCAAGGGAAACCTGCGGTAGATTGGTGAGCGGCTGCGGTTCACACACACTGATACACACACACACAGCTCTCCTGCGTCTGCTCATCAGCTGCCGAAACACCTCTATGTGCGTCTGGTTTTGCTGGACTTCAGATACCCCCTTAGACGAGCACAGAGGCTCCCCGGACGCGCGATGTGGGACGAGCGCCTGTGGACGCTGCTCCGGCGCAACCTGCAGCCCACGCTGACCTACTGGAGCGTCTTCTTCAGCTTCGGGCTGTGCATCGCCTTCCTGGGTCCCACCATCCTGGACCTGCGCTGCCAGACGCAGTCCACCCTGCAGGAGATCACCTGGGTCTTCTTCTCGCAGCAGTTCTGCCTGCTGCTGGGCAGCTCCATCGGCGGCGTCTTCAAGAAAACGTGAGTGGAGCCGCTGTGGTCACTATGCTTCCCAGGATACGATACTCCCCCTGCAGTCGTTTATCTTTATGTATCGGGTTATTCATTGATGTGTCTATCCACCTAATTAGACCCCATACAGGTAGTTTTCATTTTAATAACCATCGTCACTCTTTATTTAGTGGTGGATGCGTAAAGAAGAAAAAGGGAGATCAAGGCAGAGAGTGACGGTGTGATGGACAGTTCACGCACGGAGTCTTTCTGAAGCAGCCTGCTTGTATTAGGATCATACTGGCATACCATTGTACTGAGCTACTTTAGTTGGGTATTGCATGTTTGCAGCGTGTGTGTTTGGGGGGGCGGTGGGGCTTACGACGACATCACATTACATTTAGTTCCAAAGCGCAATACTGAAACACCGTTTCCATTAGCTGCACAATTGCTACGTTTCATCTCGCAGCCGGCCGGATCCGCGGGCAGCACCGCAGTGTAATTGAAATCTGCACGCTGGTGGAAAAATACTACGCAGGCGTCCTTGCGTTTTGGACTGAGGAGGGGGTCCGTTATTGTGGTGCTTGGGAACAGACACTGAACGCAGTGAGAATGAGCTCTTCTGTATCGGAGCCGATGCGCACCGTGCCAGCCTTCACTGTCACAGTCCTTACAGACCACTGCGTCCCTGCCGGTGCTGAACTTGTCCCACACTGTTCGTTTTTTCTTATTCAAACCAGATGTCCTTCAAACACGTCACAGCTTCACCTTGTAACAACCCAGGGCATGTTGACGTTTGCTTTTCAAATGCCGTTAAAGTTTGGCACTCTTAAACGCGTCCAGTTCAAGTTAATTCCTTGGCAAGGTGTTGCTGGATACCATGTGATTGCCATGGGCTGTCCCTATCTCCCAGTGACCGTACTTGTTGTGCAGAAAGCACTGGAAGCTCCTCGGTAATGACCGTAGCAATCCAGACAAATTAGAAGCTGCAGGATGTGTGTGTGTGTTAATTCAGTGGCTGGGAACAGATCCACTAGTGTAACTTCATTATTAGAGGCTATTTTATTATGCTTGTTTTTCCCTCAGGCTAGTATCATATGGCCATCATGACTGTCATGACCCTGATTAGAGTAGATGTCCCACAATATGGACCAAGACAGATGTGCGTTTTCCTTCTCTGTCTGGGGGCATTAGGCGATGCTGAACGCGTGTGATCCCAGCAGCTTGGGAAGTGTGAAGAGGCTAGGCCAGGCTCCGGGCTTCTGACGGGCTGTGGAAACAAGCAGCCTTTTCAGTTCCCACAGACCGACTGACTGACAGACTACATAGGCAAATGGTGGGTAAACGCTGCCCGAGATAAACGAACAGAGTATTCAAATTGACCTTCTGACTCTCACACTATCAGCAGTAATAAAAGCCCACAGCCTTTTCCCCGCTACAGAGACGCACAATAATGCAGTGAGTGCAACCACAAAGAAACACAGCTGACCTGCTTTAGTTTTTCTCCTTACATTTTTTGAAACCCTGTCTGAATTACGAGGCCTCATGTATCGCCTTCCGTCTCTTTGGCAGACATGGACGGTTTTAAAAGCGAGAAACATATCACTCTCCGAACCAGACGATTTACTGGTGAACACAAATTAAACAAACTATTATACTGTCCCCTTATTGTTTTTCAGCCATTTCATACACACCGGTTATAATAAAGCCGTCTGTAATTCAGATCCTGCCACCTCGGCTTTAATTAGTAAATCAATTTAAGGCCTTAATGTCGGGTCTCTGATTGCTGTTCATAATATACATGTCTCTCTAAATTGGCACCGGGGGTTAAAACACAATTAGCCCAGAGCCACGGGATGTCACCCTCGGGTGTGATTTTGAATATGCTCATTAAAGCACCGAACACTGGCACAGAAACTGTCTCAGAGTTAGTGATGTCTGAAGGGCCTTGGTATGTGGGGTAAAAATAATTAAAAAGCTCTACAGTTATGAAGCCCTCTCTCCCCATTTCACAACTGAACCGTTTATATTAACATCCCAAAAATGGAAACTATGAAGGAGACTGAAGTGAAATGTGGATTGAAGGTGCTGGTCAAGTGTGCATCTCCCCAGTGAGGAAGGAAGGAAGAAGGGAATGATGCTTCTATTGCAAGACATGCAACACAAATCAATTGGACTTTTTATAGAGTGCCTTTTAATGTCCACTGGTTGGCAGGTCCAGATGTGGGGGTGTACAACTTCTGTAACCTCTGGATCAGATGGGATTTATTAATTACCCACAATGCCTCATGGGTTTACTGAACACAGGCCCTTGATGCAGGGAGATCAAGATTAATTGGATTATGTTTAAGTTGCAAAAGACACCCAACAGCAGAAGCCACTTTGCTTGTGCCCCCCACCAGCGTGTGACAAATGTAGATGAGAGTTACCTACACCCTGCGTTCCGGCCATAATCCAAAGGTCAGCTGTCAGCACACCTGGCAGGCAGAGCGTCAGGATCCGGAACAGCCTGTAAAATCTGCAATAAAGTTCAACAAGGGCTTATCCTTTCACAGCTGAAATGGTCAAGCTGTGACAATCTGAAGCTGAGGGGTTGACTTTTAAGGCACAGGCTCTTCCAAACTCTCTCCTCGGGCTTGGGACCTATCCAGAGTCAAACGTGTGTGTGTACAAGTGTGAGAGTATGGGTGTTGTGTTGAAAGTGTGTGTGTGTGTGTGTTCTCCCATTCACATTCCTCTCACCTTGACATTCAGTCACCTGATGCTGAGTAACCGGAGCGCTTGTTTGCCATCGTGAGTTTTATCGTCTTCGCTAATTTGGGGAAAGAATGACCTCCTAAGTGCAGTAGAAATGTGTGCGTTGTATGATAAAGGGTGGCTTGTTCTCAATTCCCCACCCCCACATACACACTTATTCCCTTCCTCCTTCTGTGAAAAGCATGAAGTAGATATCCATTGTTTTCTGTGTTGTTGTTGGCTTTGTTTGTTGTTTGCTTCAGTATTGATGGTCAAATTGAGTGCACAGCTCTGGCCTGGAAACCGTCTCCAGTAGATAATGTGGTCACAGGAGCTCTGTAGCTGGTATGGACAGTGTGATTCAACTTATCAATCATTTCAAACATTTTTTATTTGGTGTAGCGCCCTTTGCAAAGTTGCCACAGTGTGCGTTACACATTAAAACAACAATACAAGACTGCTGTGAATACAAAAGGTAAAAGTAAACTGAGGAGAGAGAAACAAAATCTCCTTCAGGATGAAACACTGATATAGGAGAAAATACATCTCTGTGGGTCTAGGATTAAGGCCTCCTGATATGGAGCTGCTGTCTGAGGACTGCCCTCTGGGAGGAAACTAAACAGAGAAGTTTGTCTGTGGTCCCATGAGTGCTTGGCCTGGTAATTATTTAATTAAAGACAGGCTGATAAAACAACAAAGTTACGATATACACACATTTGTCCGACACACAAGTGCCTTTTGATTAATAAAAAAAAGAAAGAAAAGCGAACAAATTGATATATTAAAAATGCATTTGAGGTTAAAGAATCAATATGTTTATAAGAGAGAGTAAATATTACACCATGGAGGTGTGCCTGGAAGGGAAGAAAAAAAACAAAAAAACAACAGTGTCTTGGCAGCGGCAGTGATGCCGTTGACTGCCTCGGTGTGTCCTCTTGTCCCCGCCCTGATTGGATAAATTAAAGACTTCCCAATCTGCCTTTTCAGGTGTGTAACTCACCTGATGTGGAAAAAAGAAAAAGAAAGAACAGAAGGGCATTCTTTTGAAAAGTTACTGAGGGCTCTTGATTCCAGTGCTGCCTCTCACTCGCCCCTCCCAGCTGTGACGAGGCCCCTCTCTTCCTCTCCCCCGCAGGCTGTTCTGCGCCCTGTCCGCGCTCTTCACCTCCACCCTCCTGATCTCCATGGTGTTTGCCATCATCCCTCTTTGCCACAATGTCCTGCTCCTCGCCGTGGCCATGGCCGTGGCTGGACTGGCCATGGGCGTCATTGACACCATCGCCAACATCCAACTGGTCAAGATCTACCAGAAGGACTCTGCCGTCTTCCTGCAGGTCAGTGGCTGGTCCTCCCTCCGGCCTCACCTCTCCCATGATGTGCTTTTATAAACCGTCTGAAACGGAGTTGGGCACAAATCACAAAAGTGACCAGCTCCAATCGAGTAATAAGTTTGATTGGGTTCTATATTCATCTGTCCAGAAGAATAACATACTGAGCTGGGGATCAATCGGGCAGCATCCTTGTTTCTGTCACATGGGTGTTAATCGGTCAGCGACCCATGTCACAACTATTCCAACAAAGAATTGACCCATGTAATTATGATTAAAAATATTGCCAGCATTTCTCCCAGCCTTCATCAGAACGAACAGGAATCTGACAAAATCTGCCCAATTCCCACAGGCCCTGCATTTCTTCATTGGCTTCGGGGCCCTGGTCAGCCCCCTGATCGCGGACCCATTCCTCTCGGACACCAACTGCGTGGTGGGAAACGGCACGGAGAACTCCACCGAGATCATGCACCACCTGAGGAACGCGCTGGCCGGCACACCCCTGCACAACCTGTCCCACTACCACCTGCCCGTGGAGGGGGAGGTCGTCACACAGGTCTCCTACGCCTTTTGGATCATGGCGCTGATCAATGTGAGGCAATCCCCTTCTCTCTCTCTTTCGAATCCTTTTCCCCTCTTCCTTAACTCCCTTCATCCTTTCTCCCCCCTCCTTTCATTCCCACCTTGATTGAGCTCCTTTTTCCTCCTTTCCTGGTTCTTTCCCTGCCCTCTTTTTTGCCTCTTCTTTTTCTCCATCTCCTGCTGTCTTGCTTGCATCTCTCTCCTGCCTCTCCCTCTCCCTCTCCCTCTCGCCCGCTATCCACTTCTCCCCTCTCAACTCTCACCCTCCTCCTCTTCCTCACTCCCTCTGCTATCCTCTCTCCCCAAACAGTAGCAATCTGTGTCACCAGATCCTGACATCCAGGCCTGAGGCAGTAAGTGCAAGGAAATGCAACATAACAGAAATAAATTCCCTGGGGGGTATTTACCCAATGGAATAAGTGGCGGCTGCTCCTGAATATTGTATGACCCAACGTACCGGGATGTAGCTGGTTAAATCGGCCCCGTCAGTGTTTGTCAGCACAGTCCCGAGGGAAGGCCAAATCTGAACTTTCACCTCCTTCAGTTAAAAAAGATTACGCTCCCCTACTTTTCATTCATCTCAGATGTAATGTGCGTTTGTGTTAGTTCACAATGGAGAGGACCACTGTAGTAGTGAGAATAATACCTTTACTCTTTTGGACTGGAGACAAGAAAGGAGGTAGGCTTTATGCTTCTGCCACGGCTCTGCTGTCCAGGAGCCAGGTCCGCTGTCTCGAGGATTATGAAGCGTGTCGGCTCTCTGGGCTGCTCTGCCGCTGCAGGTGGGGAAGAGCTCCTTGCAGTTCACATCCCAGAGAGAGCAGCCCTGGCGCAGCGGCAGCGCAGACTGTGTAGGTGTTTGCTGAAACCGAAGGCTGAGGCAGTACCTTCGAATGAGGGGGGGGTTTCTGTGGCTGCCGCAATGCACCATCCAACCTGGCTGCCGGTTTGATTGAGAAATCGAGGATTCTCGTGAATCATTTTGTGCTGGCGATGATGCGGCCCTGGAGTCTTTTAAGATATGTGAGAATGTGTGTGTATATATGTATATAAATCCTGGGGCTTCCTAACAGAACACCGACTGAGTTTTAAGGGACACTGGGGGCGGTTGGGGGTGGGGGGGTGGTTAGAAGATTTTCAAATTAATGATCAAGGCAAATGATTTAAAAGCAAACTGTGGTGGTTTGCATCACAGCCCAAATTGTCTGCCTCACACGGCGCGGCCACAACAGACGCACAGCCGGCCAGGCACTGTCGGCAGCAAGCGGGCGAGCAGATTTTAACCAAATGTTTATTTCCATAGAAACTGAAATTTTCTTGGAAATTTTATTTTTTATTGGAACCACCCCGCCACCAGGAAAAATAGAACAGCAGTAAGAAATGACAGCGGGTGGTTTTTGTAAACGGCGTGTTTGTCACTCACCTCCTCCTCCCAGTTGCCGGTGCCGATCGCGGTGTTCGCCCTGATGTACCGGGAGAGGCTGGTGCCGTGCTTGGCCGGCGGGAGCCCTCCGCTGCTGGAGAGAGACGAGCTGGCCATGGAGACTCAGGGGGAGGATGTGATGGCGGTCACCACCAAAGACCCTGACTCTGGAGGTACTGCAGGGGACATCCCCCGGGCCCTCCCCCACACAAGCACTCACACACACACACACACACACCAGGGTAGGGCAGCAGCTGGTGATTCCTGAACTTGAATGTGGATTATTATTGGATTGTTATTACTGTGATGGGTACTGTGCCCTCTCTCTCTGAAGTCTCAAATCATCCCCCCTGTGCTCCCCAGAGCACGGCGACCTGTTCAGCTGCTGCCACAGCGAGACGCTCCGTGGGGCACCACTCTCCTTCTTCGGCATCCACCTCCTGGGCGGGATGGTGCTGTTCATGACCGACGGCATCGTGGTGAGTGTCCTCTGGAGGCTCGGTTATTATTGCGTCCCACTTCCATGTACTGGTGCCAGACTGTGGACAGCCACCATTTAAAACCTGCATCGCTCTACATAGACACACACGCATATCCCAGATTTTAAAATGGCTGCCTCCCTTGGTAGGCAGGATAAAACCAAAAACAAACAGAAAAAATGAAACGGTCATGAAATGAAACCTTGTCAAGTTGCCGTTGCCGGTCTCTCCCGCAGGGGGCGTACTCCGGGTTCGTGTACACCTACGCCGTGGCTCCGCCCATGGATTTACCGCACAAGACCGCCGGGTACCTGGCCAGTGTGTTCTGGGCCTCCATCACTGTAGGCCGGCTGGTGTCCATCCCCCTGTCCTACCGCTTTCCGCCCGTCCGTCTGCTGCTGCTCAATCTGGTGAGGCTGGCAGCCCGTAACCATAATCCTCTTCCTCCTCCACCTTCTCTTCTATTTTGCCCCGTTCAGTTCCTCCTCCTCCCCCTCTCCCTTTTCTTCCTCCTCCTCCTCCGTCTCCAACTCTTCCTCCTCCTCAGCTACATAAAACATTTTAAGATCAGGTGACCCTTTTCATGCATGTATGTTTTTCTGTCCAAGTGTCTTAAGTGTAGGCTGCTGCACGCTGGACCTGTTTCCAGCCGTCATGCTCATCACTGTCTGTTTCCCGGGACTAACGCTGTACCCCTTGGCTCCACAGGCCGGCGTGATCATCACCGTGCTGCTGCTTCTCATTTTCTATGCCAGCAGTGTCTTCCTGTTCGTCGGCACCTGTCTGCTGGGCCTGTTCCTCAGCAGCATCTTCCCCAGCATGCTGGCCTTCACCGAGGACATCCTGGACTACCAAGGTACCAGCCGGCCACTCATGACATCTGGGGAGAGGGGGAGCGGGAGAGCAGGGGAAAAGGGAGGGAGAGAGAGAGAGAGGGGGAAAGAGAGAGGAGGAGAATTAGTAGAGAGAGTGAATGGGGGAGAATGAGAGACGGGGAGCGGGAGAGAGAGGGCGAGGGACCGAAGAGCGGGGTTTGGTGGGCAGGGAGAGGGACAGAGATACGGGGCAGTCTGATTGTATCCTGTGACAGAGCCACATAGGACCATGTGCAGGTCAGGAGTAACGAGAGCGAATCTCTCTCACGCAGGGTGCGCCACCACAGTCCTGGTCACCAGCGCGGGGCTGGGCGAGATGGTTCTCCAGGTTCTGGTCGGATCTGTACGTATGCATATTATTATTAGTCTCATTATAGGCATAATTATAGCTGTGGCAACAGAGACTTGTATTGATATCTGTCTCTCAGATCTTTGGTACTGCCTGCTCTATCCCATTTAACCCCTGCCCTGCCCGACTGTGCCCCCAGATCATCCACAGTGAGGGCAGCTACAGTTTCCTGTTGTGTGGGATGATCATCGGCTGCCTGGGCTTCTCACTGTTCTTCGGCCTCCTGTTCTTTCACCGCATGCACAGGATCCACCTCGGATCAGGTACGGATCAGCAGTTCAGCCGGCCTCGACGCACGGCCAGTACACACAAGCAGAACCCACTCCCACCCACACACACAGCGCAGTGCACAGATACACACGGGACATCTCACAGATGAGTATACATACTCACACACGTACACAAGGCACCCTCACACTGCACGCACAGGACAGCTCACAACACAGAACACACACACAGGACACCTCGCCCCAAAATGCCTGACGCCGTGGATTGTGATCTTCTACAGGTTCTCCAAGTAAAACAGCCAAGGTGGAGGAGCCACAGTCTGAAGACAGTCTGAAATAGAGATACACAGAACGATAGAGAGCGAGGGACATGGAGAGAGATGGAACACGGCCTGTCACCCCTGGGAAGGGAGGAGGAGACAACGTGAAAAAGGAAACCAGTTTACCTGAAGCCATCAGCACACTGCAGAAGGACTCAAAGACCTGCGCCTTTCACCTGAACTGTCCATACCTCCCCCGGCTCACTAACTTATCCGAGGTTTATTTATTCCTTCGTCGATTTCCCATTCCACAATCAAGGGTGTCTGCTTTTTTTTTTTGTTTTGTTTTGTTTTTAATTACCAGTGGACACGATGACAGCTCTGACATCAGATCAAAGTGTATAGATTTCTCGTTATTGTAATTAAGGTACACCTTATGTTGTTTTCCATACGTTTGTCGACAGAAAATCATTTTTTTTATGTATATATGTTAAGGAAAATCATCTAAAGCAGATTTATTTTTGTATTCAAGTGTTGATCAAATTAATCCTGACAAGAAGGTTCTTTTTGCATGCCGTTAAGCATTATGCAAAGTACAATGTGCGATATGCATCACACGTGCCAAAACGAGAGCAAGAAATAAGTATTCTCTGCATTTCTTCGCAGCTTGTCTTTTTTTTGCGACTTGATTGTGTCGGGCATGTGTGGGGAATGCAGAAGTGCCGCTCGCTCTGTGCTTTTTCCACAGGTCTCCATGTTGCTGTGCATTGTTAGGTAAGATGGAGGACTCTGGCAAGTTTTTGAATGGTGGCACTGGGGGGTGAATACTGTGGAATATATGTCTCCACCAAACTCCTGTAACCCTGAAAAAAACACAGCCACCTCTTCATTGAAAAACACAGGATGGGATGTGCCGCACACACGTGCAATCCAGGACCCCAGGGCTGTGGGGTGAGGACGCACACAAACCTCCAGGTTTAAAGTCATGTTAATGAGACACTTTTGGCCATTGGGCTTCATAGCCTATATTGTTGGCTATTTATTTGGTTTCGTTCACAGAAACCGTGGTCCGTCTGTGTGGAGTGAGATCCCATAGTGAGAACAAGTGACAAATAATGAGCCCTCACTCACTCCTGTGGCCCAAACCCAAGCACGTGCCAGATAAGGATCAGGCCTCATACACCCTCACCCTCTCACACACTCCTCCACTCTGACTGGGCACTAATACCTGCAGCTGCCGACTGCAGACACGGTCCTTCCTCTGGCTTGAGGGAGGGGCATCCTCCCATGGTTTGGTGGCACAGAGCCCTGCTCCCGTCTCGCCGGATCCCAGGGACCGAACAGCAGCAGCGGTAGCCGCCCAGTAGCGCTGCCCTGGCCCCTGCACCCTGCGAACCTCAGAGATGGTGCGATGGCTCTCTCTCACTGGCCGACCCCACCACTGGGAACTGGTTAAGAAATTAAACGATCAATAGAGAGATAAAAGGATTTTCAGCCTAGCAGCTCTGCTGGACTCTGGTACTGACCGAGGGACCCCAGGAGCCAGTGCAAGTACCTCTGTGTACATGTGACAACCCACCGAACCCCCCCCCACTACCACTACCACCAGCTCATCCTTCAGCATCGACACAGACCGTTCTTCAGTTCTAAGATCGAGGGCAGGAAAGCAGACGTTCGCTGGTCGTATGTCTTTGTTTTTCTCGTTTTCCAAGTTTTTGGTCCCAGAGGGAGCCCCACCCCTCTTCCACGGGAGTGGGGGGGAAAGAGAACAGCCCAGGCCCACACTAGCCCTGATACCCCCTCCCTGAGCTGCAACGTGATTTGTGTTGAACCTCAAACCCCGAGGCATCACCTGTATTTTGATCTGTTCTGACGCAGGACTAAACTTGTTTCAGACATTTCCTTGCATGCTTTTTAATGTGCAAAACTGCACACAGACAGCCTGGAACTTATCTTCAAAAACTTGATCATCGTCGCTGGAACTGGTTTCATTCATTATTATTATTATTAATAATAATTTTATGCACTTAATTCCCTTGTAAAAACTTCACGCTGCGGTTTTGTTGCCGACATCTGGAATGCAGTATTCGGTCTTACCCTTGTAATTTTGGTTTATTAAAAAATGTGCGGCTTATAGCTGAAAAAGTGCCTCATGGCTGATGTTTTCTTTGTATCTGTATCGTTCCTGAGAGGAGCGATGTGAGGAGGCACCGTGTTATGCATGCATCCAGAGAAAGAACGAGCGAAGAATTGCGAAGAATAGCAACCATAACATTTTAATTGATCTTCCCTCTTGAGACTGTAAAGTGAACCCAAAAGCCCTGTACGAAGCCCAAATACAAGATCTGTAAACATGTCAGAAGCATAAAATAAAAAAACAAAAATACAACCGCAGAGAAAGAAACAAAACGTACATAAGTTTTTTGATTATCCTACGTCAGTTTATGCTCAAATATATTTTCTCTTTCAACCACAAAGTATATGATTTAGCTTTTTAATATTTGTAATTTGATGACTGTAAAAAGTGACGACATTATAAAAATCTAGATATTTGTCTGACATCATTTTACTGAAGGTCTCGCAATGGCACCATATTGATTCATGTCAAACATGATTAAAATATTCCAATAGCAATATCACCCTCTTTAAGTACTTAAGTACATATTAAAACCTTTTTAAGCATGGATACCTTCCGAGGTAAAAGATGATTATACCGGATCCATGGACACGGTGTGGGGCTGCCCCCTGCAGTACGCATGGACGTACGCCAAGAGAACTCCTGTCCTGTTGTCTGTCCCTCCAAACAGACACCATTTCCTCACAACAGAAACCAAAAGGGATCCTAAAATTCTCAGCCCACCACAATACAAGTGGAACAAAATACAAATTTTCCCATGTTGTCAGTGAATATAAAAATTTGCATAAGAAAGGGAAAAGCTGGAGAATTTTTTTTTTTTAAAAGGCACACGCACGCACGCATCCATGCACACACTCGCACACACACGCATCCACGCACACGCACGCACACAGTTCGTTCAAAACCAGCATGTTTAGTCTCATGAAAAATAAAACATGAGCCCTCCAAAAAGGTTGTTTTTCTGTTCACTGTGGTAGAAATCGTATGCTTGTACCGCAGCCACTGCAGTGTTTGTGCACACTCTGTTTTGTGTTGTGTCACGGTTGCTCTCTCACTCACTTTTTTGGCTATAATAACAGAACAGGCTAGTATACTGCTTTCCAAACGAGTGCATTTTGGAAATATACCAGGAGGAGAATGTGACAAGTAAAATAATCCCACCAGAATAACTACAGCTGCTCGGTACGGTGCCATAGCAGAGCTTTCCTCTCCACAGGGGTCAGGTGGACATCACCTCACACAAAACACATTACAGAAGGCCAGGGGTTTTCCAGTTTTCTCCCCTTTCGCATTTATTTGTTGAGTGAAAAGGGGGGATTTGCGATTGTCCCAGTTTCGCCAGATATCAGACCCAAGTCTGAATTAATAGGTTTAAAAATATATATTTATTAACGGCATATTTATTTACGACCCATTTTACACAGTTTAACGATGGCCGTCGTTTCACGTCTGCAGAGATCAGTGCTGTGCGAGAGACCAGACAGACGCGTGTCAGATCTGCCCACTTTGAAAAGGCAGGGCTCGGTAAAAAATTGTGAAATAATAGTTTGATGGTCTTAAAACAGTACCTCCCTTCTGTGCATTTCTGTCTTATAAAAGGAGGCGTCAGTAGGGGGTATTATATAAGTTTCCCAAATCAAATTAAATGCAATACACATATAAACAGCACTTGTCATTGTCGTTTGCTTGAAATTTCAAGAAAGAGGGATCTCAATTTATAAAATTGATCATTCGCAACAATCGCAGGAGTCAAGGTTTGTGGAAAAATACATCTTAAGAAAATATTCCTATGGATCTTGTCCAGTTAAGTTGGCAAACACCCTTGCATTATAAAGTACTTTGTGCATAGATTTAGTTTTTGTCGTTTTGAAGAGAGGGGGGAGATGCTATTCAGATTTCCATTCTAGTTAAAAAACAAGCAAAAAAAAAAAACGACGATAATAAGAAAGCCAGTACAATAAGACCGTAAAATATACATATATAGTAAAAAGGTATACTACCATTGTCTAGATCTAGAAGGAACGCAATCTTTTAAGTGCTGACAAAGTACGATACAGTCATGTGCAAATACAAAAGGCAGAAGTACAAAACACGAGATCAGGGTACAGACTTTATAAGGCTGAATCTATAAAGGTTAGGTCTATAGGAAAGAGACGGTACGGCCCGGCCCAGTGCCCAGAGAACCTCTGGGTCCAACAGCGAAGCCTGATCTGTCAAAGACCTTTGTCAACTACAGCTGACGTTATACCTGCCATTGCTATTTTGCATTTGCATTTGAATTTCAGTTATAGAAAAATATATTTATATATATATATATATATATATATATATATATATATATATATATATATATATATATATGCATTTTTTCATTTTCTATTTCTTTCTTTCAAAAGGTAAATACCAAGATAATTTTTTTTGGCTTCAGTGCAAAGTTTGCGCTGTCTTCTGAACTGATCAACCGTGTAAAAATCCTAGCAAAAACTACAATATGAAAACTAGAATCTTTTACATTTCATTTTTCCAGAATCGATATATAGAGATTTAAATTGATCGTCATGATTACAATTTTGGTCACGTTAACACCACTCCTCAAGGGAAAGAAACCAAGTAAATCTAATACTGATCATTAAGGTACAAGTTTTGATTCGTCTGGGTAAGAATTCAATTTCCTGGTGCATCATGGGGGATCTCTCGCTACATCACGTCTAAAGCACTCGGGCCCCTGTAGTCATGGCTTTAGATTGTCGATATGTCGCCATTAAAGAGCAGCAAGCGCTACAACGTAACTATCAAACTACGCTCTACTAACAAAAGCACTGGGAGACCCAAAGGACAGTTGTCCACCTTTCAGGGGTGCCAGTCTCGACTATGACAGACACTCAGAGGCTTTTGGCATATGGTCTCAGTCCAATTCCTCCCGGAGGTGTTTTACGGGCCTGGAGACTCCAAGCAGACCTCGCCATGCTGTACGATTCGCGCAGGGAGGCTGGGGGTGTTGTGATGTCACTGCACTGACGGTCCACAATTCCATCGACTAACCATGGAGGCAGCCTGGATACATTTCGTTTGGTCATAGAGTAAATGACTGATAACACACCTTTCATCTCTATCCATTTCAAACTGCGCTGCAATTCAGATACTTTCCAAAGGCCTTACAGCACTTCCTACAACCACCTCCTCGTCAGTATGATGCATGCCTCCGTTATCGCCAAAATCTGTCTAGAGAACAGGGTGCGGAGATGTCTGGGAGGTATCCGTTTGTCATATGCATATTTTAAATATAGTTCTGCAGTTTTCCCTTCATATTCCTTTCCACCACTCAGCTTCAGAAACATAGAGTGCATTTCTCATGACAACATGAACACGCTGCTCTGTCGCTGGGTGCGGGGGGGAAATCACACTGGGCCTCTTGTTCATTATTCTTTCTCTCATTATTAATTTGGTCTGCGATTACAGGTACTCATGTGTCCAGGTACACACATGTGGCACAAGTAATGGCACAACAGCTGTGTTTTGAGACGCAGCAGAGCCAAGACCCTCGAGCCCAGAAGGAGGAACTCTGCTGGAGGAGTCTGAGTGTGTCCGACGTGGGCAGCCAGCCCGGTAGCCTCGCTCACCTATTCTCAGACCAGAGACAGAGACCAGGCCGGCACACCGGGATGCATTGATCTTACCCACGTTGCACATAAACCGTAGAGGATTACAGATTTGGGGATCGATGCGTTTCCCCCCACTTAATAGCAACGCAAGGCCAGAGGAGTTTTGCAGAGGACACTTCGACTGGCTAAGGAGAGGGAATTCTTTAAAAAAATCATTTAATTTTTAATTACTAATTGTAAGAAGTGCAGCCTCTGACACGGCCTATAACCCGACACCAAACGATAACAGTCCTCATCAAGTTCCCCGGAGCCCCAGAGCCGCAGGGAACCCTGCCCCTGCCGCCCGATTCTATAACCCCCAGTCTAACGTTCTAGAAGCATGGGAATTCCAGACCGCGGCGAGGAGGTGTATGGAGAAATGTCAGCGGAGGCAGAGCGAAGGCAGAAGACAACGACAAAAAAACAAAAATAATAAGACAGAAGCTGAACAAGGGAAACAAAAGTCACCAAGGTATAAATGCTTGGGGGGGGCAGTATGCATACAACAGAAAAGACCACACGGTCGTTTCCTCAACACGATTCCAGGATTAAAATAGAAAAGCAACAACAACTGATCATAATAATAATAATAAATCAATATCAATTACAAAGAAGTGCTGGCTTAAAAATGGGGCCAAGAGGAGGAGTGAAAAGACCGATTGCCAGCGGCGGGTAAAGTTCCTCAAAACGGACTGTGCCGGTGATCCTGGCGTCTCCACAGACTTCCCCCCCCGACGGACAGTTCCGCCTCCGACTCGCGGCACCGAGGCACCCCCCCCGCTAGAACCCCCGATCAGCCGGCCTGCCGCTCCTGCCCCGGCCTCCTCCACAGCCACAGTCACAGCGGCGCAGCAGTGCCACCGAGCTCACCACGTACAGATGATGTCCCCGAGGGCAGAGCAGCCCGGCAGCAACAGATCTGAAAACACTGTGGTCGGTTTGGCTGGCTGAGTTCTCTGTCCTCTCGTCCTCTCTCCCTCTCTCTCTTTCCCTTTCCCTCCCTCTCTCTCTCTATCTCTCAGTAGCACCGAAAAAACACCTCCCGAAACATCTGTCCTCTAGAACAGAGTGGCTGACCCAGCTCTGGCACCCAAACATCAGATTTTGTTAAATTAGAGCCGGCGCGATTGTCTCTTTCCCCAGTAACCCCCTGTCCCCCATCGAGGCCGGCTGCAATCTATTGTGAAGCGTCCTAACGTGCCGCGGCCTCGGGTCAAAGTTCAGCTGGGGGAGCAGGCCCGTCCGCTATGTCTTCTGGGGGTCGGGGGACAGCGGCCCCGGGGTGTTGGAGCCGTCCAGGTTGGGCAGAGGCAGCTGCATGTGGGGGGTGAGGACCGTCGGGAACTGAAACAAAACAACAGCAGCAGCAGGGTTGACAACAACAAACTAACAACAACATGAAATCAGGGCTACTATGAACGATCTCAACACAAAGCTGTGCGTTTCATTTTCATCACACAGGTGGCACTGGCATCCTCAGGTCTTCGTACAGTTACAGCAAGAACTGTGAGTCACCCAGCTTAGGGGCAACTGAGGCTGATGGATTAATAACAACATTACATGCCAACCCCTGCACCAGTGTGTGCACTGATGCGCTCGGCACATACATGACAGTTTTGGAGAGGAAAGAGGAGGCGCTTGTACCTGGAACAGCGTGTGTGTCCCCTGTCGGCGTGCCGGGCTGAGGGGCGCCACCGGGCTGAGCGTGCTCCAGAAGTGGATGTTGGACAGCAGGGGGCTGGGCGTCAGCAGCAGGGTGGGCGTCTGCAGGAGAGGGAGGTTGCAATGGGCAGCGTTAAGGACACGGACCCCGATGCTCATGAGGTTTCACAGCATTCCGGTCGCCCTTAAACCGGATGCCTTTAAACAACTCATAGAGCATCTGGTGCAGATTCAATATGGAGGTCAATTCATGCCGTTCACAGCTTATGTAGTGAAAAGTCTCTCCCTTCTGCACTGCAAGAAAGGATCACAGCTCAGAATGGAGGGTCTGCTTTAGTATTGTTTCGTCACCTCACTGCATGCCTGATGGCACAGCAATGTCAACACAACCAATTCCACAGGGCTCCCCCATGTGTGATACCGCTGCCCTCTACTGGACAAAACAAGGGTGTAACGCTTACACTGGGAAAAAACATCACACACACCAGACGAGTCAATTAATTAATTAATTATTAGAACGTCTGAGGAACATGAACAGATTTTTCAATGGATGCACACATAAAATTATCATCAATATAACCTGTAATTTGGTACATGGACATAGACACATGGACCCCTGAAGCCACTGACCTGAAGGAAAGCGGGGGTGAGGGAGGCCGTGGGCAGGGAGGGGCTGGCCAGGTTGATGGGGCTGAAGTCGCTGCTGGTGACCACCAGGGTGGGCGTCAGCTCCAGGCCTTTGGGCTTCTTGGACTTGCCGCTCTGACTGCTGCTGCTCAGCGCAGGGGACCTCTCTGCCTCCTTCTCAGGGCCGCTGCCATCATCCTGGGCCTGGGGGGGGCGCTGCACCTGCACAGAGGGGCGAGAGGGTCAGAGTTCACCATCTACACAAGAGTGTGTGCATGTGTGTGTGCGTGTCTGTGTGAGTGCGTAGATGAAATCAGCCTGGAATGCTGTAGACAGAGTAGTTCTAATCCGCATACATTAATGTGAAACTTTGCACAGATTTAGCAAATTGATTTGTAGAAAAATATTTGTGTCTACTCATTGCAAGATGCACCTGCAAGAAGCTGGTCAGGACAGTCCGGATTTTATTCTTAGCACTAGCGCCATGTTTGTTTACTTGGGAACGAGTCAGTTTGGTCCAAAGTTGTTTTTGGCAAAAATGTATTTGGCACTTATTTGGCACATATTCAGTTTTGTGATATGAATTTTGATCATGAGTTTCTTATTCTATTACGCAGGGCCATATATAGCCTATAGAGCATACACATTTGATTATGTCATGTAATCATACATGTTACAAATTACTAATTAAAAAATTAATGATTAAAATATATGTAAACTGCTAGGACTGTACAGACTGGATTAGTACATGTTTGTGAGCACTTTATTATCGGCATATTTTGGAAATCGTAAAACATGGCGGGAGTCATGTTGGTTTAAGAAATGTGTTAAAAATGTGTTGTTACTTAATGTTTTAATACTCGATTGTTGACAGAAGCAGCACCCTGTCGTGTGCACAGTGACCATAATCTCTGTGTTGCTGGTGGTGTCAGCGTTCACTGAAGCAGCTAATGCACATCACTGCAGAGCAGCTTGTGCTTGTGAAATTGAATTCACCATTACTAAACTACAAGTCCTAAGCAGTAAAGTGACTCGTAATAGTGGTACTGGATACACATTAAGAACTTATGACACCATGTTCAACAGCAACTAGTTAATACAGACTGTCTGATGACTCATGCAATTGTTATAGTTTTAAAAGTGAAATAAAGGTAATACAATTACTCCATTACATTCAATTTCAGGACTCAGAGCGGATGTTGATTGCAGCTCTAACACATTTACAGCCATTTAATAGTCATTTAAAAGTCATTTAAATAGATGTTAAATATTTCATTTTGTTTTAATAAAAAACACAGTAAAATGATTTAACAGTAATACTGGCAAATAATAAGAAAAATGCCTCTCAACCTACAGCTACATACACTACATCCACATCTGTACAGATATGACAATATGCACCGTGAGATTCAGATCACAAGATTTGAGGGGTAGATACAGGGGTAGATTTGGTGTAGCTGGCTTTGTCTGGGCTGGCAGGGACAAGGGTGGCATGCGGGTTCCTTTTCCTTTACGCGGCTATAAAAAGGAAAGCCGCCACCCTGAGTGAGGCCCCCGTGCAGCCCGCGAGTACCTGCAGTGGCCCCCTGGCAGGCTGCGAGGAGATGTACTCGATGTCGCTGTCGATCACCAGCTCCTGCGACGAGTCCGGGACGTTGCTGGGGGAGGGCGAGCGGGAGGAAAGGGAGGGCGAGAGGGCAGAGTCGGTGAACGGGGCGGGGCCGGAGGAGGGGCCATCCGGCACGGTCTCTTCCACGGGCAGCGGGGCCGGGAGCAGGGGAGGGGGCGTGGCCGCTTTGAGCTCACCGCCACATTTAGGCTGGGGGGGCGGGGCCGGCGAGACGACCTCCAGGGCGACCGCCGGCGGGTTCCGAGACGGTGTGGTCCCAAACTTGATGACGGACTGGGGCTGCTGCGGCTCCGGGCCGGCCTTCTTCTCAGCCAGCTTCTCGCCTGGGTTCTCCACCTTGATGGACTTGAAGAGCCGCGTGCCGGACTGCAGCGAGGTCAGCGTGAAGGAGGTGTACAGGCCCGAGTGGATATAGTCATTGCGACTGGACGGTCTGCCCGAGCCAGCGCCTTTCTCCCCCCCAGCCCGGTTCTCCTTGTCCCTGGAGGTGCCCCCTCTCTCGGAGAAGGTCAGAGACCCCCCGGTGCCGCCGCCGCCGCCGCCCTCCCCCGCCTCAGCCCCCTCCACCCTGCCGGCCGAGCCCACCTCCCCGCTCAGGATGTCTGGGTACGAGACGAAACGGTACACGAACTTCTGCCCATTCACCTTCTTGATGATGTTCTGGGAGAGAAACACAGGAAGGAACAGACAGAAGATAAAAACAGATGAACAGACAGATAAATACTGTAAAGTAGAAGAGAACTGTTAAGCGCCTTCCCTAAATCCTGAGAGGAGAAGCAGGGAACATTACAGGGATTTCCACCTTTACAGAAACAATTACGGCAGCTGCGTGCAATCTTTACGCAGGAAGGACGGGGGGACAGGGTGACTGGGGAGGGAAGGTTTAGCGATGCTTCAGTGCTGAAGGACTGCTTCAGACAAAGGTACCACGGGACCGGGAGCAGCTCTGGACACCTCTCTCAATCACCTTGTCGTAGTAGTATCTCAGCGCGCGGCTCAGCTTGTCGTAGTTCATGCTGGGCTTGTTCTTACGGACGCCCCACAGCCGGGCCACCTCCTCCGCCTGCTGCAGCTTGAACTCCCCGTCCTCCGAGGTCCAGCAGATCAGACGCTCTTTGCTGGGGTCGAGGAGCAGCTGCAAGAGGAACTGCCAGAGAGTCACCGCGCTGTCCATGGCTGCAGGGCCAAGAGCGGGAAAGGCAGACAGAGGGAAGAGAGAGAGGACGTGAGGGGACATTTCAGATCCTTAAAAATAAGGAGTGGACTGAGTGGCCTACTCTCACTGGTAGTCTTACACTCAATACTGCTAACGTATGGCTTCTTATCTGGCACACTCTTTTTATTATTATTACTTTTTATTCACTTAATGGTGGTGAAAACGCTAAGACTTATGGATATGTCACAGAGTAAGCCTTATGTAACAGGACAACACAGAGAGGTTACCCATTCAGAGGGGATTATAATCCCAGGCCGAGAAAGAGAGAGAGATGTGTACTGTAGCAGAGAGAAAAAAGGGTTTAAAATCTAAACCATGGACAAAAACAAAAAAACTCAGGAAAAGACCTGAGACAGAGGCACAGCGTGTGTGGTTCAGACATCTATTGCGCTCGCTATTGAGGGAGATGGACACGAACGCACAGCGAGGGAAACAACACACGTGAGGCCCCTGCGAGAGCGAGACCCCCGGCCCTGCGCTCTGTGCAGTGCGGTTAACAGGAAACACCACAGGCACCCAGACAGCTACCTGTAGCAAACATATCATCGCCGTGTATCGGTTCTCTCGGCCAAACTCACTCCGCCCCAAACCAGGGTACAGAACTACCATGATGCCAACAGACTCATGGCCTCACGGCCTACCATGAGCCGGCAAGAATCTAGTCCACCTAGTGTCAAGATCGAAGTTGGGGATAACAGACACGCTTCAGGGTGGCTTGGTTGTCATTGCAGCATTTTAAAATACTGACATTTTGGTGAAATTCAGCCTATGCAGGATCTCCTAGAACCCTTCTGGGATGCACTGGCACGAGCTCAAGAACAGACCACAAAGGCCTGCTTCCCCTGCCGCCCCAGATATGGAGCAGCTGGGGAGGAAGGAGGCAGATCCACCAGTGGGCCCGCGGCAGTCAGGAGGAAAGTGTGGGCTCCTGTGGGGTACCCTGGGAAGAGTCTGGTTTCAGTGTCTGTAGTCCCATTTATTATTATTATTATTGATTATTATTACTCACTTTCTAAGCAGACACACTTATCCAGGGTGACTCAGAATTGTTACATTTGTACTGGAATAATCTAGGTAAAGTACCTTGCTCAAGGGTACAACAGCAATACCCCCACCTGGGATTGAACCCACAGTGTATTATACATGTGTATACAGATACAGTGCCTTGGAGGGACAGCCTGATCTAGGCAGTGCCTGGTGGTACAATGCACAATCTAGTTCTTGTTGACTGAGCACACTGGGCTCAAAAGGATATTTGGAGACTTTTATATTTTTCGTACCTTTCTTCTGACTGGTGCTTTTCAAAGATGTTATCTCTGACTGGCTTAGAAAGCTCCTTGGTCCTCATGGTTGAGTCTTTGCTTGAAATTCACTACCTGAGATGGGTGTTTTAATTCTGAAATCATGATAACTTCTATTATCGCACACAGAGGCCATTCAACTAACTGTGTAGCACATAAATTCATTTAATCATGACTTTTCAATTTTTGTTTCGTATTAATGATCTACTAACTTCTTTATTTTTGTTGTTGCTTCGGATGTGTCGAGTAGGTTGTGTTTAGAACACATGAATCGCCACTTCAAAGTGTCGTGACTGCAAAAACACAGAGAGGGTCTGAATACTCTTGCAAGCCACTGTGTATATTATATATAGCCATGTCATAATGAACACAAGCGCTCACACCAGAGCAACCTACGGATAACCACAAAAATCACACGCTGGCCGAGTATGAAAGCATCTGAATTTCACTTAAACATGTGCAGAGACGCCTTTTCTGTGTGAACTGTGCCCATAGAAGCTGGGACCGGGCTGGGAGCCACACTCTCCTGCGCATCTCCTTCGAGTCCATTCCACCTCGGCACACTGTCAGTCACAGGGGAGTCACAGGCCCCCGCAGCCATGGCCGCCTTCACCGCCCCCCCGACCGAGCCAAGAGACACCCACGCGGCGACCCAGAGGATGAAGGCAACCAGTCTGATCACCTGATGCTCGGGCACTGTAGAACAGCGGAGCGTCCGCTTGGATCAACGTAAAAACAGCCCCAACACAACTGTTAAAGCACGCTTCAGTCCTCCATCGACAAAGAGAGAGAGGGAGAGCAAAAGAACAAATAATAACAGTCTCTCTCTTGAATGGCAGGGTGCTGATCTAACACAAAGAGTCTGTCGCTGTATCCCTGCAATCCTAGTAATTCCATATTTAAACAAAGACACCATTAAGACAAAGCAAATCCAACATGCATTTCCTTGGGAAAAACAAAAGACGGCAAGAACAAACATTTCTTAAAAGCCCTTGTTTCTGAATTTGTTTAGCAATGTATTGTTAGGCAAAGAGGAGCGGAGACCTTGCAACACTAACACTTGATTTTGTTTTTTCTTAACTGACAGGAGTTTCCAATTCTTGAAATATCACTGTACATATTTCTAAAATTTAACCAGCTTCCTCTCCTTTCTTGAACAAACACCACAGATCCACCAAACGAAGTGCCAGAACAGTGTACAAATGACAAAGGAGTAGGCTATAATGACTGCTGCAGTGTATGCAGGCTAGATAGCCAGTGGCCTAGCTCCCAGTGTTGGGGAAAGCAGGCCTCTACAGTCTCCCTGACTCCCTATGACAGCTGATCCCACAGGTGTTCTATGGGATTCATATACACCATCACTGTGTTGATGATGGTGCCAAAATATCAAGTTAGTTCACCTCAAGTGTCACTTTAGATAAAGTCCTCCGCCATGGCAATGACAAAAACACGTACAAGGTGCCAAAGGTTGGGTGCACTAAGTGAGCAGGGAAACGATCCCTATTGCTTAGAAAGAGCATGGAAAACTCACTGGGTACAACAAAGCACACATCTGCATTTGGGTTTAGTTTTGGCACTGAAGGCATCACATCCTCATTTGCCAATTCACACTTACAACTGAAGTCACTAACTTTAAATGCAACGGACTCCCTATCTGTATTGTATATAGGCATAATGAAAAATAAATCCAAGCCCTCGAACATCACAAATTCAATGCTCGCTCCCAGCAGTGAAGAACACCTTGTTCTCCTGACATAATTCGTGACTTGGGTATAATAACCGCTCTGATCTATGAGCTTCTTCTCCATGTGTAAGCTGCTTAAATTAAACTAAATCGACCCTGACTCATCCGCCAGCCAGCTGGGATGCTTTGTATGGAAATAAACCCACACACAAATCGACAGGAAATAATATTGTCGCCAATGGGAAAATGCATAGCCACTGGCCATTTGCAAAAAATATGTTTATTTTAAACTACAAACAAGAAGATTATCAAGAAAATACAAAGATCGCACATATAATACGGTCAGAAACGGGACACAAATGCATAATTACTGTCCATGCAATAATAATAATAAAATTCTACAAATATATGAATAACAGGAATAACAATCTAGGACTTTGGTCTATGATGCAGCAGTATGGAAAATAATCATTAGAATTAGAGGAGTCCATTACAGATGCATTATCCTGATCGATATAGACGCAGTGTTGGCTTTTCCAGTATAGTGAAGTGCAACAGTAACACGCAGGGCTGCTGCTCTGGCACTGACAGCTCACTGCGCTGCAACAGTTGCAACTGTCCAGCAGCTCGACTGCAGCCGAGCCGGGCAGCCTGCGGTGCTGCGGGCCTCCACGTTGCACTGTTGTGTACTGCTGGACACATTATTGTACTTAGTATAAAGTTGATAGCAGTCTCTCTGACTGTCCAGTTACGTAACAAGCGTAGTAAAGCTGCGCGTCCAAGGCGGCCAGACACACTTTGTGCGTGTTGTGGTGGGTGTTGTCTGCGCAACTGACAGCGAGCGCTTTCACATCACAAGTTTCCGTCACGCAAGTCGGGTGGGCTTGAGCCTCCCCTCCCTCCGTCCCGGTGCGAGGAAAACAACAACATACTCACCTAACCTAGAACCGGGTCCGAGCTGCGGTCCTGCGCGGAGCCGCCAGTGCGGGAAACGACGTCGTGCTACGCGAGCCCCATGTGCGCGAGAGACACGCACGGCAGACGCGCTCGAGGACAGGAAATTAAAGCCTGAGATCACTTCCTTCTTTCCCGAGCATTTTCTCTAACACATCCTTGTTGTGCAAACGAAGCGGTTTTGCGCGATCACATTCACACGCCTACATGTTTGACATGCACTTATTTCCTTACTACAACACGCTTTTTTTGCAGGGGGCGGGGGAGGCGCTTTGCACCACACATTAAAAACCACCCCGCGTCGTTTAAAAAATAGAGGTTGTATATTTCTCGATAAATGAGCGTGTCTTCTTCGGTCGCGCCGCTGCGCTGCTGCTGTTGTGCAGTGCCGTGCAGTACAGTGCAGTACAGTGCAGTATACTGCAGTACAGTGGCTCGAAAAATTAAACAATCAGTCCCAGACCCCGGTGCGGGAGAGCCGTGCCGCGCATTTCGTGGGTGTTGATCCACCGCACACCAATGGCCTCCAGCCCCGCTTCACGCCTCCCGCCTCCTCTTCCTCTCTCGGCTGCACTCGGACATGTTTCTCGGTTATATTGTGTTCAATAATTTCCGACAGGGTCTTATTTCCGCCTCTGGGAAGAGCACCTCGGTGTCGGCTCCCCCCGGGTCCTAAACACGACCACATAGGCCCAATCACGCAACAAAACTGAACTTATTTGTGTGTGTGAGAGATTGTTAATGATGCATGTATTTATGTATGTATTTTTGCATTGTACATTAGATTTTAAAGGGTTTTGTTTTTGTTAAGACATTTGCTAGATAGGCCTACCTATGACTGTTCAGCGGATTGAAAATATTAATATGAGCGGCGCAATGCAGCGTTGTGGTTGCATTGTGGTTTGTGTTCTTTGCATAAGTAATAACATACAGGTTTAACACGGGAAAAGGCCAACTCCAGTCTCACAACTCTGCTGTGCTACTTGCTAAAACCCAAGTTGCCATTTTATGGCACTACAGTGTACATGTGAGGACATCCTGCAGGGGGCGCTGCTCATCCTCTTGTAGGTGTATGAATTGTCAAAACTAATACCGCCTTGGCATTTACCAAAATATATTTTTAAACGTTTTTTTTTTCTTCATACTAAGGTTCCTTGATATTTTCTGTATTTTTGTCTATACTGTTTATTAATTAATGGCACCTGACTGCTTTAAAGTTGATTCACGGGGTTAGTTTCTCTTCAGACCGCACTACTAGCTCTTTAAACTCAGTAGAGCCTTTTTATAAGTGTATGTTTAGCACATTAGCACATGGACGCACCTGTATTTTCTGCATGATAGCTCATTGTACTAGGATGTATACATATTGTATTAGTGCACTGGTTGTATTATTGCACTTTCAAATGCTTTGAATTGTTCTTGTGTAAAGCATAAGTCTGCTAATACATACTTGAATATTCATAAATACATTCATACATACAGAAAGCATGTATTAAAAATGACCAAACCCAGGAGAGATACATACTGCACCTACCACACTTCACAATATGCTTACTGTACCACTTATAAGGATTTGTGTGCATGTGGCTCAGCCCCAGCAAATAAACCTATAATAAATAAACGTCTTCTTCATTTTCATTGTGCTGTTTATTTCACCTTTGTGGCAGCAGATATATGTATGTTTTTCCATCCACTCATGAATCTGTGCTACTTTAAACGTGGGCATCCTGCAAGGGGCAGTTATTAATAGACAAGACAGGCAGGATCGAGTTACTGTCTGCTCACCTCCCCTCACGAAGGAGGGGAGATCACGTCTTGGCAGCCAGACCAGCCCTGAAGACGAGCTCTCGATTCTCTATCAGTTTAAAACAATGGGGCTGTTCACTCAGTATCGACATGTGGTTGTTGCTGTCAGTTATCATAAGCACGGCCACTTGTTGCAAGTGTGGCCTGAGATCTGCAAAAATACACCCGTTATTCATGTGATATTCAGTCAGCGTGCAGCTGTTACAGCAGGGCGTCACCGCCTCTTCACGCAAAGTTCATTCACCAGAGACCAGGCGACCTAAACAGTAACTTCGAACAACATTCAGAACTTAGATCATTAGGAAATACTTTTTTCTATTACATTTTATTTTATAAATAATGATTGATGCTTTTTACCTCCAAAAAAGTGATAGAATCGAATATAATTCAAGGAAATTAAATAAAATATTGTACAAAAATTAAACAACTTTGATTGTAGGATAAATGTTGATTGGCCTAAAGTTCAGGTTGCACTGATCGATCTTGTACGTTTCTATTTTGCACACAAATTTGCAGTTCTGTGAATTAAACAATGAACTACAGTGCCCTGACAGACATGTGTGGAGACCTGCAGGGATGTGTGAAGGAAATCTCACATGTGGCTTTGTGGAATTAAGGCACCAGATAAAAATGTGTTTGTATAACCTTCAAACCTGTATACGGCTACAAACACCATGCAGCTCATTTCACAAATGTCTTCACAGTGTTGGGCGCTGGTGTTGGTTTCATTGGGCTTCTTTTTCCTTCCCATCCAACTATACCAAGACATCACTTCAAATATTCAAATCGGTTATCCGGGCTCAGCACAGATCTGAGATTCTGTACCTCTCTATATACACATGCATATCTATGGGTTGTGCAATGCATCTCAATGGCGCTCATTCCACAGCCTATAGAGGCATTCTTAGAACATTCCCCGGGTTCTGCGACGCTACAGACCTTAGGAATGCAGATTTTGAAAGTGTTCATTAGGAGACTGCAGCTCTCTGCACCCCACCCCCCCAAACTGTGCTCCCTCCGGGCCACCAAACACGTTGGGTGCACATTCAGAAGGGAAGAAAGGGAAGCTTCACCACACAGCCCCCAAGGGTGCAAATGGCGATAACAACAATACTTGCATTTAACACATTAAGGGCCAGTCAGCCAAAAACAAAACGAGCCTTGACTGGAGGTCCAGCAGAGCAGAGACCCTCCAGGCAGTGTTCCTGGATAGACTCGTTCAGAGGCATTTCAATACTAAACACATGAATCAACAATGTAACAGCGCAGTTTTGACAGATATAGTATTAATTCCCCCAAAGAAAATGTATGAGCAGTGATACCATACAGAACAGAAAAGCTAAAGCACCGGTGGCATAAATATATTTATATTTTAATTGTTTATTTTCTTTTGTAAACTGAAGGAGGTCAAACCCCTACCTGGACAGAACACACAACTCACCTCATCAGATGTCCATTTTTGAAAAGACACCCACTGGTCAAGCAGAATCATCAGCACTGCTCTCCTGGAAGGGGCCTCCCCATCCACCCCCAAGACATCACCCCCAAGACATCACCCCCATCCACCCCCAAGACATCACCCCCATCCACCCCATCCACCCCATCCACCCCCAAGACATCACCCCCATCCACCCCCATCCACCCCATCCACCCCCAAGACATCACCCCCATCCACCCAATCCACCCCCAAGACATCACCCCCATCCACCCCATCCACCCCATCCACCCCCAAGACATCACCCCCATCCACTCCATCCACCCCCATCCACCCCATCCACCCCCAAGACATCACCCCCATCCACCCCATCCACCCCATCCACCCCCAAGACATCACCCTCACCATGACAGCAGCTTCAGGATTCAAACCACCACCACAACAGGCCGGGATTTCCATCGCTTACTTTATTGTAAGGAAAAGTAGTGTTCATGTACATTTTTGTAAATTTTTTGCTGTTTTTTGCTTTTTGGTTTCCTTGTCACCCAGCAGACTGCCGGGCATCCGGGCACTATCGGAGAAGAAGGCCAGGCCATGGCAGACTGGCCGCAGGAAGGCAATGTTCAATATGTACACTAAGCCCGGAGCCAGAGGCCCACGGCCTCACCCTGCCTGGGCCGAGGTCCGGTGGTTTAGTCCTGTATTCGTTTATTTTTCTATGATTGCCAGCATTCCAGATTCTCTTTGTCGTCTTCTCACTGTCCAAGCACAAGGTAGATCGATCCAGTTCATTCATCCTTCCGCTGTCCAGAGGCATGATGGGTAATTTCTGTTGGCCCGAGTCGTCCAGCGCACACAGTGTGCCATTTTACAGCACAGTTCGGACAAACCGTGCGCGGGTGTAACCTCCGGACATTTATGGCAAGGGATATAAAGCTGCATGCTTCATATAACAACATGTAACATTTGCATCTATACTGTGACAAACAAGGGACACAAGAACAGCTACATAAAGGAGTCAATTTATGTAAACTTTATATTTTTTGTCCTAACAATCGTAATTGGATATTTCACTATTATAATTTTTTTTAACACGTTTGTGTAGTTGCACAATCTTTCCTTCCTGTTCAAACACTCCAACAGCATTTTCATGCCAGAAATTCGACGTTCTGTGAACCAGCCACCCAAGTCCCCTGCCTGAGGAGACGGACAGCGTCCTGTACACCTGAAGACAGGAATCGTGGGAAACAAACAAGCGGTCAGAACCCCTGACATGACGCAGCAGGGGAAGAGCACATGGCCACTGTGCACAGGGGCTTAACCGAGTCTGCGGGGGGTTCCGATTTGCCTTCATGTTGATAGAAAGAAAAAAAAGAAAAGGATTGTTTCTATTATTCCTGCTTGAACTGGACTAACCAGTGTTGCATAATCATTTCCTTTTCTCCTGGTTTCTATAGATGCCACTTCGAGCTGGAGTTTGTTTAGCGCTGTTGACGAACAGCAGAAGATACTTCCAAAGTAGGCTTACAGAGTGCTTACATACGGACATGTGGCTTCATTCTGCTCACGGCAAACAGAAAATCAGTGAAGCTGGGAGGGGACTTCCCTGCCACGAGGGAATAAGAGCATCACGTCTAACCAGTTCCTTAATGCGGGTGAAGTAAAATGCAGAAGACAGATGAACGAGTTATCTCCTTAAAGTACAGAGCACTGAGTCCTGACAGAGAAGCCAAGCCACCTCAGATTACAGGACAGATGAGCAAGTTTGCCAGCTGGATATCGGCCAAATTCACAGGAAGTCGGCAGCAGCCATAGCAGCGGCTTCACAGCACGACCGGAGTCGGAGCGAACCTCGAGAGCAGGCAGCGTTTCAAAAATAAAAAAAATACTTGCAGAGATAAGTAAAACCAAGTAAAATTTTAACAAAGAGAAATTAAAGGGGACAGACATATGGACGAGGAACAAAAAAAAAATAGGTAGAGGCTGGAATAATAAAAAAAATATATATAGATAGATAGATAGATAGATATCAGTCGCTTGGCGTGGTCTCTCCCGGGGGCCCCTGTGCTGGAGATCAAGTGCTGGGAGGAGGAGGGAGCAGAGCTGAGGGGTGTGCTGGTCAGCTGCTGCCTCGCAGGAGCCGGCTGGGCCTCTGGCTGCGGTGCACCTTGGTGTGCTTGGACAGGTGGTCACTGCGGGCGAACTTCTTCTCACACACCGGGCACTGGTACGGCTTGACCCCCGAGTGCGAGCGTCGGTGCCGGGACAGTTCGTCGGAGCGCGAGAACCTGCACATGACAACAACAACACTTAAAAAGTGCAGAGTACTCTGTGTCAGAGTCCTGTTTCTTTCCTCCTCAGTTTGTCCCTTTATGCTTTTGGGGGGAGATGCACACAGATCCACTGAAGTCAATCCACTTTCTTAAAGGGAAAGTTGCTGTGTTTAAGATTGATCTTATTCAGCACTTTTATGCCATTAGTCCCCCCCCCTCTATCACTCCTGATTTGCATCCTTTTTAACATTATTAAATATCCAAGGTTAGTTACTTGCTGTTGGAACATATACCTATACCATGTAGAATACAAAGAAATCAGAGCTGCAAGACTTCCTGAATACCTTTACTAAACCATCCAGGCCCCCATATACAAAACACCTCTATCGTTTTTACTCGTCTCGGTTTTACAACATATTGAATTTCTGTCGTGCGTTTCCTCCTTTTTGTTCAAATCCTGTTGTCTGATTTCATTGAGAATGCCAAGACAAGCGAACACCCTTTGAGAAAAAAAACACACTTGATCCTTTTAATCTCCATTGCAAGTTGATAAAAGTAGTCAGCTCAGTCTTTCACCGAAAGCCATTCAACCCAGATTTGTTCAGCGCTTTTACACATGAACACAACACAAGAGCTCAGGCACACACACACAAAAACAAGATTTCTCAATATTACCAAAGTCTGGGAGTATAATCTTAAGATCATTGAGAGGAACTGTCTGGGTTTGTGTGTGTGTGTGTGTGTGTGTGTGTGTGTGTGTGTGTGTGTGTGTGTGTGTCTGTCTGTCTGTCTGTCTGTCTGTCTGTCTGTCTCTCTTTTTTCTCTCTCCTAGTCCCTGTGTCAAAGAGATGCTCACCTCCAGCCACAGTCTGGCCAGCTGCACATATAGGGCTTCTCCCCGGTGTGCCTCCGGAAGTGGGCCTTGAGGTGGCTGCTCTTGGTGTACATCTTCTCGCAGCCTGGGTGGGTGCACTTATGGACCCGCAGGACCTCCGGCGTCGCTTTGGCAGTCCTGGCAGGGACGGTTTTAAGGAGGCTGGCGCCGCCCCCCACGGCCCTCACTGTGAGGGGCAAGGGGGCGATCTTCACATACTTTTGATCCTTGCCCATGCCGCCGTTGCAGACGGGCACCAGGGTGGCAGACGTGGCCTGGGGCAGCAAGGCAAAGCTCTGGGCCCCTTGCACGCTGAGCACCAGGTGGGCCAGCCGGAGCGTGCCGGGGTGAGTCTGCGCGGCGTCGTGGGTGAGCTGCACAGGCTGCAGCTGGAGGAGCAGGGGTGTGCCAATGAGGACTGGGGTGGGAGGGGCGTCGAGGCAAGAACTGGCAGGCGAGGGGGTCAAGTCCGCCACCGCCTCTTCCGCAGCCCGGTCAAGACTGGAGGGAGAGGTCGGCGCTGGGGAGGAGGGCGCAGGTGGCTCGGCCAGCTCCTTGGACAGCCCCATCTTCTCCTTCAGGAACTCCTCGATCTCCTCCAGCGTGGGGGAGAAGTCTGCCGGGAGCCCGGAGCTGAAGTCCGGCAGATTGACCTGCTGGCCCACGCAGGTGGGCTTCCCGTCCTCCCCTACGGCCGAGGCCAAGAGCAGCCCCAGCCCCAGCTCGCCGTCCCTGGTTGGGCTGGAGCCCAGACTGCTGGTGTCCTTAGAGCCAGGGCTGGGACTCGAGCCCAGGCTGGCCTCATCGCTGGCTGAGGGGGCCGCTGCGTGGTCCTTGAAAGGCTGCGCGCAGTTTTCATACGGCGCCCCCACAGATCCCCTCAGTGCCTCAGGACTGGTGGTCAACACTTGACAGTCGTTTACCGAGACCATTTGTTGTCCCCCGACAGGAGAAAGACACAGGGAGGGACGTCAGCTCAGAACAGTCCCGCAGAGCCTCGGCCCCCGGGAACCCTGCAGAACACGCAGCAGAGAGATCAGACCCACAGAGCCCTGCCGTCCTGCCCAACACCTGACTGATGCCTGGCAGAACAATGTCAGAGAAATATGTAAAACAATAAACAGACATTCCTTTCTCGGTGTGAAGTCTATGAAAGACTGCAAAAAGCATTTTTGGTGATGTTAAGACTTCAAAACCAATAAGGTTGCACTTCTGTTAAACACTGTAAACAGTTTCCTGACCACAAAGCCAGTGTTTGGGCGCTATTTCACAAAGCTCGCAGCAGCTGGTCCCACCACTCACACCGCGATTAACGGATAACTTCCCTACAAAGGGGGCGGGGGTGGCCATCTCTTGCAATCATCCTAAAATATTACACTAAGTTACTGCAGACTGAGCTG